>NC_090063.1:9806203-10106203 GCF_038355195.1 Osmerus mordax | reverse complement strand
GCCACTCCTACAACGAGCACAGAGGCTCCAACAACAACCACAGCTTCTCCCACTTCAACCACAGCTGGCCCTAGAACTACCACAGAGGCTCCAACAACCACAACAGCCACTCCTACAACTAGCACAGAGGTTCCAACAACGACAACAGCTGCTCCCACTAAAACCACAGCTGCCCCTACAACGAGCACAGAGGCTCCAACAACAACAACAACCACTCCTACAACTACCACAGAGGTTCCTACAACAACAACAGCTGCCCTAACAACTACGAAAGACGCTCCAACAACAACCACAGCTTCTCCAAATACAACCACAGCTGCCCCTACAACGAGCACAGAGGCTCCAACAACAACCACAGCTTCTCCCACTACAACCACAGCTGGCCCTTCAACTAGCACAGAGTCTCCAACAACAACAACAGCCACTCCTACAACAACAACAGCTTCTCCCACTACAACCACAGCTGCCCCTACAACAAGCACAGAGGCTCCAACAACAACAACAGATTCTCCCACTACAACCACAGCTGCCCCTACAAAGAGCACAGAGGCTCCAACAACAACCACAGCTTCTCCCACTTCAACCACAGCTGGCCCTACAACTACCACAGAGGCTCCAACAACCACAACAGCCACTCCTACAACTAGCACAGAGGCTCCAACAACAACCACAGCTTCTCCCACTACAACCACAGCTGGCCCTACAACTACCACAGAGACTCCAACAACAACAACAGCCACTCCTACAACTACCACAGAGGCTCCAACAACAACATCAGCCACTCCTAAAACTAGCACAGAGGCTCTAACAACAACCACAGCTTCTCCCACTACAACCACAGCTGGCCCTACAACTACCACAGAGGTTCCTACAACAACAACAGCAGCCCCAACAACTACGACAGACGCTCCAACAACAACCACAGCTTCTCCAACTACAACCACAGCTTCTCCGACTACAACCACAGCTGGCCCGACAACTACCACAGAGGCTCCAACAACAACAACAGCCACTCCTACAATGAGCACAGAGTCTCCAACAACAACCACAGCTTCTCCCACTTCAACAACAGCTGCCCCTACAACGAGCACAGAGGCTCCAACAACAACCACAGCTTCTCCCACTACAACCACAGCTGGCCCTTCAACTAGCACAGAGTCTCCAACAACAACAACAGCCACTCCTACAACAACAACAGCTTCTCCCACTACAACCACAGCTGCCCCTACAACGAGCACAGAGGCTCCAACAACAACAACAGATTCTCCCACTACAACCACAGCTGCCCCTACAAAGAGCACAGAGGCTCCAACAACAACCACAGCTTCTCCCACTTCAACCACAGCTGGCCCTAGAACTACCACAGAGGCTCCAGCAACCACAACAGCCACTCCTACAACTAGCACAGAGGCTCCAACAACAACCACAGCTTCTCCCACTACAACCACAGCTGGCCCTACAACTACCACAGAGACTCCAACAACAACAACAGCCACTCCTACAACTACCACAGAGGCTCCAACAACAACATCAGCCACTCCTAAAACTAGCACAGAGGCTCTAACAACAACCACAGCTTCTCCCACTACAACCACAGCTGGCCCTACAACTACCACAGAGGTTCCTACAACAACAACAGCAGCCCCAACAACTACGACAGACGCTCCAACAACAACCACAGCTTCTCCAACTACAACCACAGCTGCCCCTACAACGAGCACAGAGGCTCCAACAACAACCACAGCTTCTCCCACTACAACCACAGCTGCCCCTACAACGAGCACAGAGGCTCCAACAACAACAACAGCTTCTCCCACTACAACCACAGCTGGCCCTTCAACTACCACAGAGTCTCCAACAACAACAACAGCCACTCCTACAACAACAACAGCTTCTCCCACTACAACCACAGCTGCCCCTACAACGAGCACAGAGGCTCCAACAACAACAACAGCTTCTCCCACTACAACCACAGCTGCCCCTACAACGAGCACAGAGGCTCCAACAACAACCACAGCTTCTCCCACTTCAACCACAGCTGGCCCTACAACTACCACAGTGGCTCCAACAACCACAACAGCCACTCCTACAACTAGCACAGAGGCTCCAACAACAACCACAGCTTCTCCCATTTCAACCACAGCTGGCCCTACAACTACCACAGAGGCTCCAACAACCACAACAGCCACTCCTACAACTAGCACAGAGGCTCCAACAACAACAACAGCCATTCCTACAACTACCACAGAGGTTCCAACAATAACAACAGCTGCCCCAACAACTACGACAGACGCTCCAACAACAACCACAGCTTCTCCCACTACAACCACAGGTGCCCCTACAACGAGCACAGAGGCTCCAACAACAACCACAGCTTCTCCCACTACAACCACATCTGCCCCTACAACGAGCACAGAGGCTCCAACAACAACCACAGCCTCTCCCACTACAACCACAGGTGCCCCTACAACGAGCACAGAGGCTCCAACAACAACCACAGCTTCTCCCACTACAACCACAGCTGCCCCTACAATGAGCACAGAGGCTCCAACAACAACCACAGCTTCTCCGACTACAACCACAGCTGGCCCGACAACTACCACAGAGGCTCCAACAACAACAACAGCCACTCCTACAATGAGCACAGAGTCTCCAACAACAACCACAGCTTCTCCCACTTCAACAACAGCTGCCCCTACAACGAGCACAGAGGCTCCAACAACAACCACAGCTTCTCCCACTACAACCACAGCTGCCCCTACAACGAGCACAGAGGCTCCAACAACAACCACAGCTTCTCCCACTACAACCACAGCTGGCCCTACAACTACCACAGAGGCTCCAACAACAACAACAGCCACTCCTACAACGAGCACAGAGGCTCCAACAACAACCACCTCTTCTCGCACTTCAACAACAGCTGGCCCTACAACTACCACAGAGGCTCCAACAACAACCACAGCTTCTCCCACTACAACCACAGCTGCCCCTACAACGAGCACAGAGGGTCCAACAACATCAACAGCTGCCCCAACTACAGAGGCTCCAACAACAACAACAGACACTCCTACAACTACCACAGAGGTTCCAACAACAACAACAGCTGCCGCAACAACTACGACAGACGCTCCAACAACAACCACAGCTTCTCCCACTTCAACAACAGCTGCCCCTACAACGAGCACAGAGGCTCCAACAACAACCACAGCTTCTCCCACTACAACCACAGCTGCCCCTACAACGAGCACAGAGGCTCCAACAACAACCACAGCTTCTCCCACTACAACCACAGCTGGCCCTACAACTACCACAGAGACTCCAACAACAACAACAGCCACTCCTACAACTACCACAGAGGCTCCAACAACAACATCAGCCACTCCTACAACTAGCACAGAGGCTCTAACAACAACCACAGCTTCTCCCACTACAACCACAGCTGGCCCTACAACTACCACAGAGGTTCCTACAACAACAACAGCAGCCCCAACAACTACGACAGACGCTCCAACAACAACCACAGCTTCTCCAACTACAACCACAGCTGCCCCTACAACGAGCACAGAGGCTCCAACAACAACCACAGCTTCTCCCACTACAACCACAGCTGCCCCTACAACGAGCACAGAGGCTCCAACAACAACAACAGCTTCTCCCACTACAACCACAGCTGGCCCTTCAACTACCACAGAGTCTCCAACAACAACAACAGCCACTCCTACAACAACAACAGCTTCTCCCACTACAACCACAGCTGCCCCTACAACGAGCACAGAGGCTCCAACAACAACAACAGCTTCTCCCACTACAACCACAGCTGCCCCTACAACGAGCACAGAGGCTCCAACAACAACCACAGCTTCTCCCACTTCAACCACAGCTGGCCCTACAACTACCACAGAGGCTCCAACAACCACAACAGCCACTCCTACAACTAGCACAGAGGCTCCAACAACAACCACAGCTTCTCCCATTTCAACCACAGCTGGCCCTACAACTACCACAGAGGCTCCAACAACCACAACAGCCACTCCTACAACTAGCACAGAGGCTCCAACAACAACAACAGCCATTCCTACAACTACCACAGAGGTTCCAACAATAACAACAGCTGCCCCAACAACTACGACAGACGCTCCAACAACAACCACAGCTTCTCCCACTACAACCACAGGTGCCCCTACAACGAGCACAGAGGCTCCAACAACAACCACAGCTTCTCCCACTACAACCACATCTGCCCCTACAACGAGCACAGAGGCTCCAACAACAACCACAGCCTCTCCCACTACAACCACAGGTGCCCCTACAACGAGCACAGAGGCTCCAACAACAACCACAGCTTCTCCCACTGCAACCACAGCTGCCCCTACAATGAGCACAGAGGCTCCAACAACAACCACAGCTTCTCCGACTACAACCACAGCTGGCCCGACAACTACCACAGAGGCTCCAACAACAACAACAGCCACTCCTACAATGAGCACAGAGTCTCCAACAACAACCACAGCTTCTCCCACTTCAACAACAGCTGCCCCTACAACGAGCACAGAGGCTCCAACAACAACCACAGCTTCTCCCACTACAACCACAGCTGCCCCTACAACGAGCACAGAGGCTCCAACAACAACCACAGCTTCTCCCACTACAACCACAGCTGGCCCTACAACTACCACAAAGGCTCCAACAACAACAACAGCCACTCCTACAACGAGCACAGAGGCTCCAACAACAACCACCTCTTCTCGCACTTCAACAACAGCTGGCCCTACAACTACCACAGAGGCTCCAACAACAACCACAGCTTCTCCCACTACAACCACAGCTGCCCCTACAACGAGCACAGAGGGTCCAACAACATCAACAGCTGCCCCAACTACAGAGGCTCCAACAACAACAACAGACACTCCTACAACTACCACAGAGGTTCCAACAACAACAACAGCTGCCGCAACAACTACGACAGACGCTCCAACAACAACCACAGCTTCTCCCACTTCAACAACAGCTGCCCCTACAACGAGCACAGAGGCTCCAACAACAACCACAGCTTCTCCCACTACAACCACAGCTGCCACTACAACGAGCACAGAGGCTCCAACAACAACCACAGCTTCTCCCACTACAACCACAGCTGCCCCTACAACTACCACAGAGACTCCAACAACAACCACAGCTTCTCCCACTACAAGCACAGCTGCCGTTACAACTACTACAGCTGCTCCCACTACAACCACAGCTGCCCCTACAACTTACACAGAGGCTCCAACTGCGACAACAGCTGCTCACACTACAAAGACAGCTGCCACAACAACTATTACAGCTGCTCCCACTACAACCACAGCTGGCCCTACAACTACCACAGAAGTTCCAACAACGACAAAAGGTGCTCCCACTACAACATCAGCTGCACCTATAACCGCAATAAATGCTCCAACAACAACCACAGCTTCTCCTACTACAACCACAGCTGCCCATACAACGAGCACAGAGGCTCCAACAACAACAACAGCCATTCCTACAACTAGCACAGAGGCTCCAACAACAACCACAGCTTCTCCTACTACAACCACAGCTGCCCATACAACGAGCACAGAGGCTCCAACAACAACCACAGCTTCTCCCACTACAACCACAGCTGGCCCTACAACTACCACAGAGAATCCAACAACAACAACAGCCACTCCTACAACGAGCCCAGAGGCTCCAACAACAACCACAGCTTCTCCCACTACAACCACAGCTGCCCCTACAACGAGCACAGAGGGTCCAACAACATCAACAGCTGCCCCAACTACAGAGGCTCCAACAACAACAGACACTCCTACAACTACCACAGAGGTTCCAACAACAACAACAGCTGCCCCAACAACTACGACAGATGCTCCAACAACAACCACAGTTTCTCCCACTACAACCACAGCTGCCCCTACAACGAGCACAGAGGCTCCAACAACAACCACAGCTTCTCCCACTACAACAACAGCCACTCCTACAACTAGCACAGAGGCTCCAACAACAACCACAGCTTCTCCCACTTCAACCACAGCTGGCCCTACAACTACCACAGAGGCTCCAACAACAACAACAGCCACTCCTACAACTAGCACAGAGGCTCCAACAACAACCACAGCTTCTCCCACTACAACCACAGCTGGCCCTACAACTACCACAGAGACTCCAACAACAACAACAGCCACTCCTACAACTACCACAGACGCTCCAACGACAACATCAGCTTCTCCCACTTCAACAACAGCTGCCCCTACAACGAGCACAGAGGCTCCAACAACAACCACAGCTTCTCCCACTACAACCACAGCTGCACTTATAACAGCAACAGAGGCTCCAACAACAACAACAGCAACTCCTACAACGAGCACAGAGGCTCCAACGACAACCACAGCTTCTCCCACTTCAACCACAGCTGGCCCTAGAACTACCACAGAGGCTCCAACAACCACAACAGCCACTCCTACAACTAGCACAGAGGTTCCAACAACGACAACAGCTGCTCCCACTAAAACCACAGCTGCCCCTACAACGAGCACAGAGGCTCCAACAACAACAACAACCACTCCTACAACTACCACAGAGGTTCCTACAACAACAACAGCTGCCCCAACAACTACGAAAGACGCTCCAACAACAACCACAGCTTCTCCAACTACAACCACAGCTGCCCCTACAACGAGCACAGAGGCTCCAACAACAACCACAGCTTCTCCCACTACAACCACAGCTGGCCCTTCAACTAGCACAGAGTCTCCAACAACAACAACAGCCACTCCTACAACAACAACAGCTTCTCCCACTACAACCACAGCTGCCCCTACAACGAGCACAGAGGCTCCAACAACAACAACAGATTCTCCCACTACAACCACAGCTGCCCCTACAAAGAGCACAGAGGCTCCAACAACAACCACAGCTTCTCCCACTTCAACCACAGCTGGCCCTACAACTACCACAGAGGCTCCAACAACCACAACAGCCACTCCTACAACTAGCACAGAGGCTCCAACAACAACCACAGCTTCTCCCACTACAACCACAGCTGGCCCTACAACTACCACAGAGACTCCAACAACAACAACAGCCACTCCTACAACTACCACAGAGGCTCCAACAACAACATCAGCCACTCCTAAAACTAGCACAGAGGCTCTAACAACAACCACAGCTTCTCCCACTACAACCACAGCTGGCCCTACAACTACCACAGAGGTTCCTACAACAACAACAGCAGCCCCAACAACTACGACAGACGCTCCAACAACAACCACAGCTTCTCCAACTACAACCACAGCTTCTCCGACTACAACCACAGCTGGCCCGACAACTACCACAGAGGCTCCAACAACAACAACAGCCACTCCTACAATGAGCACAGAGTCTCCAACAACAACCACAGCTTCTCCCACTTCAACAACAGCTGCCCCTACAACGAGCACAGAGGCTCCAACAACAACCACAGCTTCTCCCACTACAACCACAGCTGGCCCTTCAACTAGCACAGAGTCTCCAACAACAACAACAGCCACTCCTACAACAACAACAGCTTCTCCCACTACAACCACAGCTGCCCCTACAACGAGCACAGAGGCTCCAACAACAACAACAGATTCTCCCACTACAACCACAGCTGCCCCTACAAAGAGCACAGAGGCTCCAACAACAACCACAGCTTCTCCCACTTCAACCACAGCTGGCCCTACAACTACCACAGAGGCTCCAGCAACCACAACAGCCACTCCTACAACTAGCACAGAGGCTCCAACAACAACCACAGCTTCTCCCACTACAACCACAGCTGGCCCTACAACTACCACAGAGACTCCAACAACAACAACAGCCACTCCTACAACTACCACAGAGGCTCCAACAACAACATCAGCCACTCCTAAAACTAGCACAGAGGCTGTAACAACAACCACAGCTTCTCCCACTACAAACACAGCTGGCCCTACAACTACCACAGAGGTTCCTACAACAACAACAGCAGCACCAACAACTACGACAGACGCTCCAACAACAACCACAGCTTCTCCAACTACAACCACAGCTGCCCCTACAACGAGCACAGAGGCTCCAACAACAACCACAGCTTCTCCCACTACAACCACAGCTGCCCCTACAACGAGCACAGAGGCTCCAACAAAAACAACAGCTTCTCCCACTACAACCACAGCTGGCCCTTCAACTACCACAGAGTCTCCAACAACAACAACAGCCACTCCTACAACAACAACAGCTTCTCCCACTACAACCACAGCTGCCCCTACAACGAGCACAGAGGCTCCAACAACAACAACAGCTTCTCCCACTACAACCACAGCTGCCCCTACAACGAGCACAGAGGCTCCAACAACAACCACAGCTTCTCCCACTTCAACCACAGCTGGCCCTACAACTACCACAGAGGCTCCAACAACCACAACAGCCACTCCTACAACTAGCACAGAGGCTCCAACAACAACCACAGCTTCTCCCATTTCAACCACAGCTGGCCCTACAACTACCACAGAGGCTCCAACAACCACAACAGCCACTCCTACAACTAGCACAGAGGCTCCAACAACAACAACAGCCATTCCTACAACTACCACAGAGGTTCCAACAATAACAACAGCTGCCCCAACAACTACGACAGACGCTCCAACAACAACCACAGCTTCTCCCACTACAACCACAGGTGCCCCTACAACGAGCACAGAGGCTCCAACAACAACCACAGCTTCTCCCACTACAACCACATCTGCCCCTACAACGAGCACAGAGGCTCCAACAACAACCACAGCCTCTCCCACTACAACCACAGGTGCCCCTACAACGAGCACAGAGGCTCCAACAACAACCACAGCTTCTCCCACTACAACCACAGCTGCCCCTACAATGAGCACAGAGGCTCCAACAACAACCACAGCTTCTCCGACTACAACCACAGCTGGCCCGACAACTACCACAGAGGCTCCAACAACAACAACAGCCACTCCTACAATGAGCACAGAGTCTCCAACAACAACCACAGCTTCTCCCACTTCAACAACAGCTGCCCCTACAACGAGCACAGAGGCTCCAACAACAACCACAGCTTCTCCCACTACAACCACAGCTGCCCCTAGAACGAGCACAGAGGCTCCAACAACAACCACAGCTTCTCCCACTACAACCACAGCTGGCCCTACAACTACCACAGAGGCTCCAACAACAACAACAGCCACTCCTACAACGAGCACAGACGCTCCAACAACAACCACCTCTTCTCGCACTTCAACAACAGCTGGCCCTACAACTACCACAGAGGCTCCAACAACAACCACAGCTTCTCCCACTACAACCACAGCTGCCCCTACAACGAGCACAGAGGGTCCAACAACATCAACAGCTGCCCCAACTACAGAGGCTCCAACAACAACAACAGACACTCCTACAACTACCACAGAGGTTCCAACAACAACAACAGCTGCCGCAACAACTACGACAGACGCTCCAACAACAACCACAGCTTCTCCCACTTCAACAACAGCTGCCCCTACAACGAGAACAGAGGCTCCAACAACAACCACAGCTTCTCCCACTACAACCACAGCTGCCCCTACAACGAGCACAGAGGCTCCAACAACAACCACAGCTTCTCCCACTACAACCACAGCTGGCCCTACAACTACCACAGAGACTCCAACAACAACAACAGCCACTCCTACAACTACCACAGAGGCTCCAACAACAACATCAGCCACTCCTACAACTAGCACAGAGGCTCTAACAACAACCACAGCTTCTCCCACTACAACCACAGCTGGCCCTACAACTACCACAGAGGTTCCTACAACAACAACAGCAGCCCCAACAACTACGACAGACGCTCCAACAACAACCACAGCTTCTCCAACTACAACCACAGCTGCCCCTACAACGAGCACAGAGGCTCCAACAACAACCACAGCTTCTCCCACTACAACCACAGCTGCCCCTACAACGAGCACAGAGGCTCCAACAACAACAACAGCTTCTCCCACTACAACCACAGCTGGCCCTTCAACTACCACAGAGTCTCCAACAACAACAACAGCCACTCCTACAACAACAACAGCTTCTCCCACTACAACCACAGCTGCCCCTACAACGAGCACAGAGGCTCCAACAACAACAACAGCTTCTCCCACTACAACCACAGCTGCCCCTACAACGAGCACAGAGGCTCCAACAACAACCACAGCTTCTCCCACTTCAACCACAGCTGGCCCTACAACTACCACAGAGGCTCCAACAACCACAACAGCCACTCCTACAACTAGCACAGAGGCTCCAACAACAACCACAGCTTCTCCCATTTCAACCACAGCTGGCCCTACAACTACACCAGAGGCTCCAACAACCACAACAGCCACTCCTACAACTAGCACAGAGGCTCCAACAACAACAACAGCCATTCCTACAACTACCACAGAGGTTCCAACAATAACAACAGCTGCCCCAACAACTACGACAGACGCTCCAACAACAACCACAGCTTCTCCCACTACAACCACAGGTGCCCCTACAACGAGCACAGAGGCTCCAACAACAACCACAGCTTCTCCCACTACAACCACATCTGCCCCTACAACGAGCACAGAGGCTCCAACAACAACCACAGCCTCTCCCACTACAACCACAGGTGCCCCTACAACGAGCACAGAGGCTCCAACAACAACCACAGCTTCTCCCACTACAACCACAGCTGCCCCTACAATGAGCACAGAGGCTCCAACAACAACCACAGCTTCTCCGACTACAACCACAGCTGCCCCTACAAAGAGCACAGAGGCTCCAACAACAACCACAGCTTCTCCCACTTCAACCACAGCTGGCCCTTCAACTAGCACAGAGTCTCCAACAACAACAACAGCCACTCCTACAACAACAACAGCTTCTCCCACTACAACCACAGCTGCCCCTACAACGAGCACAGAGGCGCCAACAACATCAACAGATTCTCCCACTACAACCACAGCTGCCCCTACAAAGAGCACAGAGGCTCCAACAACAACCACAGCTTCTCCCACTTCAACCACAGCTGGCCCTACAACTACCACAGAGGCTCCAACAACCACAACAGCCACTCCTACAACTAGCACAGAGGCTCCAACAACAACCACAGCTTCTCCCACTACAACCACAGCTGGCCCTACAACTACCACAGAGACTCCAACAACAACAACAGCCACTCCTACAACTACCACAGAGGCTCCAACAACAACATCAGCCACTCCTAAAACTAGCACAGAGGCTCTAACAACAACCACAGCTTCTCCCACTACAACCACAGCTGGCCCTACAACTACCACAGAGGTTCCTACAACAACAACAGCAGCCCCAACAACTACGACAGACGCTCCAACAACAACCACAGCTTCTCCAACTACAACCACAGCTTCTCCGTCTACAACCACAGCTGGCCCGACAACTACCACAGAGGCTCCAACAACAACAACAGCCACTCCTACAATGAGCACAGAGTCTCCAACAACAACCACAGCTTCTCCCACTTCAACAACAGCTGCCCCTACAACGAGCACAGAGGCTCCAACAACAACCACAGCTTCTCCCACTACAACCACAGCTGGCCCTTCAACTAGCACAGAGTCTCCAACAACAACAACAGCCACTCCTACAACAACAACAGCTTCTCCCACTACAACCACAGCTGCCCCTACAACGAGCACAGAGGCTCCAACAACAACAACAGATTCTCCCACTACAACCACAGCTGCCCCTACAAAGAGCACAGAGGCTCCAACAACAACCACAGCTTCTCCCACTTCAACCACAGCTGGCCCTACAACTACCACAGAGGCTCCAGCAACCACAACAGCCACTCCTATAACTAGCACAGAGGCTCCAACAACAACCACAGCTTCTCCCACTACAACCACAGCTGGCCCTACAACTACCACAGAGACTCCAACAACAACAACAGCCACTCCTACAACTACCACAGAGGCTCCAACAACAACATCAACCACTCCTAAAACTAGCACAGAGGCTCTAACAACAACCACAGCTTCTCCCACTACAACCACAGCTGGCCCTACAACTACCACAGAGGTTCCTACAACAACAACAGCAGCCCCAACAACTACGACAGACGCTCCAACAACAACCACAGCTTCTCCAACTACAACCACAGCTGCCCCTACAACGAGCACAGAGGCTCCAACAACAACCACAGCTTCTCCCACTACAACCACAGCTGGCCCTTCAACTACCACAGAGTCTCCAACAACAACAACAGCCACTCCTACAACAACAACAGCTTCTCCCACTACAACCACAGCTGCCCCTACAACGAGCACAGAGGCTCCAACAACAACAACAGCTTCTCCCACTACAACCACAGCTGCCCCTACAACGAGCACAGAGGCTCCAACAACAACCACAGCTTCTCCCACTTCAACCACAGCTGGCCCTACAACTACCACAGAGGCTCCAACAACCACAACAGCCACTCCTACAACTAGCACAGAGGCTCCAACAACAACCACAGCTTCTCCCATTTCAACCACAGCTGGCCCTACAACTACCACAGAGGCTCCAACAACCACAACAGCCACTCCTACAACTAGCACAGAGGCTCCAACAACAACAACAGCCATTCCTACAACTACCACAGAGGTTCCAACAATAACAACAGCTGCCCCAACAACTACGACAGACGCTCCAACAACAACCACAGCTTCTCCCACTACAACCACAGGTGCCCCTACAACGAGCACAGAGGCTCCAACAACAACCACAGCTTCTCCCACTACAACCACATCTGCCCCTACAACGAGCACAGAGGCTCCAACAACAACCACAGCCTCTCCCACTACAACCACAGGTGCCCCTACAACGAGCACAGAGGCTCCAACAACAACCACAGCTTCTCCCACTGCAACCACAGCTGCCCCTACAATGAGCACAGAGGCTCCAACAACAACCACAGCTTCTCCGACTACAACCACAGCTGGCCCGACAACTACCACAGAGGCTCCAACAACAACAACAGCCACTCCTACAATGAGCACAGAGTCTCCAACAACAACCACAGCTTCTCCCACTACAACCACAGCTGCCCCTACAACGAGCACAGAGGCTCCAACAACAACCACAGCTTCTCCCACTACAACCACAGCTGGCCCTACAACTACCACAAAGGCTCCAACAACAACAACAGCCACTCCTACAACGAGCACAGAGGCTCCAACAACAACCACCTCTTCTCGCACTTCAACAACAGCTGGCCCTACAACTACCACAGAGGCTCCAACAACAACCACAGCTTCTCCCACTACAACCACAGCTGCCCCTACAACGAGCACAGAGGGTCCAACAACATCAACAGCTGCCCCAACTACAGAGGCTCCAACAACAACCACAGCTTCTCCCACTTCAACAACAGCTGCCCCTACAACGAGAACAGAGGCTCCAACAACAACCACAGCTTCTCCCACTACAACCACAGCTGCCCCTACAACGAGCACAGAGGCTCCAACAACAACCACAGCTTCTCCCACTACAACCACAGCTGGCCCTACAACTACCACAGAGACTCCAACAACAACAACAGCCACTCCTACAACTACCACAGAGGCTCCAACAACAACATCAGCCACTCCTACAACTAGCACAGAGGCTCTAACAACAACCACAGCTTCTCCCACTACAACCACAGCTGGCCCTACAACTACCACAGAGGTTCCTACAACAACAACAGCAGCCCCAACAACTACGACAGACGCTCCAACAACAACCACAGCTTCTCCAACTACAACCACAGCTGCCCCTACAACGAGCACAGAGGCTCCAACAACAACCACAGCTTCTCCCACTACAACCACAGCTGCCCCTACAACGAGCACAGAGGCTCCAACAACAACAACAGCTTCTCCCACTACAACCACAGCTGGCCCTTCAACTACCACAGAGTCTCCAACAACAACAACAGCCACTCCTACAACAACAACAGCTTCTCCCACTACAACCACAGCTGCCCCTACAACGAGCACAGAGGCTCCAACAACAACAACAGCTTCTCCCACTACAACCACAGCTGCCCCTACAACGAGCACAGAGGCTCCAACAACAACCACAGCTTCTCCCACTTCAACCACAGCTGGCCCTACAACTACCACAGAGGCTCCAACAACCACAACAGCCACTCCTACAACTAGCACAGAGGCTCCAACAACAACCACAGCTTCTCCCATTTCAACCACAGCTGGCCCTACAACTACACCAGAGGCTCCAACAACCACAACAGCCACTCCTACAACTAGCACAGAGGCTCCAACAACAACAACAGCCATTCCTACAACTACCACAGAGGTTCCAACAATAACAACAGCTGCCCCAACAACTACGACAGACGCTCCAACAACAACCACAGCTTCTCCCACTACAACCACAGGTGCCCCTACAACGAGCACAGAGGCTCCAACAACAACCACAGCTTCTCCCACTACAACCACATCTGCCCCTACAACGAGCACAGAGGCTCCAACAACAACCACAGCCTCTCCCACTACAACCACAGGTGCCCCTACAACGAGCACAGAGGCTCCAACAACAACCACAGCTTCTCCCACTACAACCACAGCTGCCCCTACAATGAGCACAGAGGCTCCAACAACAACCACAGCTTCTCCGACTACAACCACAGCTGCCCCTACAAAGAGCACAGAGGCTCCAACAACAACCACAGCTTCTCCCACTTCAACCACAGCTGGCCCTTCAACTAGCACAGAGTCTCCAACAACAACAACAGCCACTCCTACAACAACAACAGCTTCTCCCACTACAACCACAGCTGCCCCTACAACGAGCACAGAGGCGCCAACAACATCAACAGATTCTCCCACTACAACCACAGCTGCCCCTACAAAGAGCACAGAGGCTCCAACAACAACCACAGCTTCTCCCACTTCAACCACAGCTGGCCCTACAACTACCACAGAGGCTCCAACAACCACAACAGCCACTCCTACAACTAGCACAGAGGCTCCAACAACAACCACAGCTTCTCCCACTACAACCACAGCTGGCCCTACAACTACCACAGAGACTCCAACAACAACAACAGCCACTCCTACAACTACCACAGAGGCTCCAACAACAACATCAGCCACTCCTAAAACTAGCACAGAGGCTCTAACAACAACCACAGCTTCTCCCACTACAACCACAGCTGGCCCTACAACTACCACAGAGGTTCCTACAACAACAACAGCAGCCCCAACAACTACGACAGACGCTCCAACAACAACCACAGCTTCTCCAACTACAACCACAGCTTCTCCGTCTACAACCACAGCTGGCCCGACAACTACCACAGAGGCTCCAACAACAACAACAGCCACTCCTACAATGAGCACAGAGTCTCCAACAACAACCACAGCTTCTCCCACTTCAACAACAGCTGCCCCTACAACGAGCACAGAGGCTCCAACAACAACCACAGCTTCTCCCACTACAACCACAGCTGGCCCTTCAACTAGCACAGAGTCTCCAACAACAACAACAGCCACTCCTACAACAACAACAGCTTCTCCCACTACAACCACAGCTGCCCCTACAACGAGCACAGAGGCTCCAACAACAACAACAGATTCTCCCACTACAACCACAGCTGCCCCTACAAAGAGCACAGAGGCTCCAACAACAACCACAGCTTCTCCCACTTCAACCACAGCTGGCCCTACAACTACCACAGAGGCTCCAGCAACCACAACAGCCACTCCTATAACTAGCACAGAGGCTCCAACAACAACCACAGCTTCTCCCCACTACAACCACAGCTGGCCCTACAACTACCACAGAGACTCCAACAACAACAACAGCCACTCCTACAACTACCACAGAGGCTCCAACAACAACATCAACCACTCCTAAAACTAGCACAGAGGCTCTAACAACAACCACAGCTTCTCCCACTACAACCACAGCTGGCCCTACAACTACCACAGAGGTTCCTACAACAACAACAGCAGCCCCAACAACTACGACAGACGCTCCAACAACAACCACAGCTTCTCCAACTACAACCACAGCTGCCCCTACAACGAGCACAGAGGCTCCAACAACAACCACAGCTTCTCCCACTACAACCACAGCTGGCCCTTCAACTACCACAGAGTCTCCAACAACAACAACAGCCACTCCTACAACAACAACAGCTTCTCCCACTACAACCACAGCTGCCCCTACAACGAGCACAGAGGCTCCAACAACAACAACAGCTTCTCCCACTACAACCACAGCTGCCCCTACAACGAGCACAGAGGCTCCAACAACAACCACAGCTTCTCCCACTTCAACCACAGCTGGCCCTACAACTACCACAGAGGCTCCAACAACCACAACAGCCACTCCTACAACTAGCACAGAGGCTCCAACAACAACCACAGCTTCTCCCATTTCAACCACAGCTGGCCCTACAACTACCACAGAGGCTCCAACAACCACAACAGCCACTCCTACAACTAGCACAGAGGCTCCAACAACAACAACAGCCATTCCTACAACTACCACAGAGGTTCCAACAATAACAACAGCTGCCCCAACAACTACGACAGACGCTCCAACAACAACCACAGCTTCTCCCACTACAACCACAGGTGCCCCTACAACGAGCACAGAGGCTCCAACAACAACCACAGCTTCTCCCACTACAACCACATCTGCCCCTACAACGAGCACAGAGGCTCCAACAACAACCACAGCCTCTCCCACTACAACCACAGGTGCCCCTACAACGAGCACAGAGGCTCCAACAACAACCACAGCTTCTCCCACTGCAACCACAGCTGCCCCTACAATGAGCACAGAGGCTCCAACAACAACCACAGCTTCTCCGACTACAACCACAGCTGGCCCGACAACTACCACAGAGGCTCCAACAACAACAACAGCCACTCCTACAATGAGCACAGAGTCTCCAACAACAACCACAGCTTCTCCCACTACAACCACAGCTGCCCCTACAACGAGCACAGAGGCTCCAACAACAACCACAGCTTCTCCCACTACAACCACAGCTGGCCCTACAACTACCACAAAGGCTCCAACAACAACAACAGCCACTCCTACAACGAGCACAGAGGCTCCAACAACAACCACCTCTTCTCGCACTTCAACAACAGCTGGCCCTACAACTACCACAGAGGCTCCAACAACAACCACAGCTTCTCCCACTACAACCACAGCTGCCCCTACAACGAGCACAGAGGGTCCAACAACATCAACAGCTGCCCCAACTACAGAGGCTCCAACAACAACAACAGACACTCCTACAACTACCACAGAGGTTCCAACAACAACAACAGCTGCCGCAACAACTACGACAGACGCTCCAACAACAACCACAGCTTCTCCCACTTCAACAACAGCTGCCCCTACAACGAGCACAGAGGCTCCAACAACAACCACAGCTTCTCCCACTACAACCACAGCTGCCCCTACAACGAGCACAGAGGCTCCAACAACAACCACAGCTTCTCCCACTACAACCACAGCTGGCCCTACAACTACCACAGAGGCTCCAACAACAACAACAGCCACTCCTACAACGAGCACAGAGGCTCCAACAACAACCACAGCTTCTCCCACTTCAACAACAGCTGGCCCTACAACTACCACAGAGGCTCCAACAACAACCACAACTTCTCCCACTACAACCACAGCTGCCCCTACAACGAGCACAGAGGGTCCAACAACAACAACAGCCACTCCTACAATGAGCACAGAGTCTCCAACAACAACCACAGCTTCTCCCACTTCAACAAAAGCTGCCCCTACAACGAGCACAGAGGCTCCAACAACAACCACAGCTTCTCCCACTACAACCACAGCTGCACTTATAACAGCAACAGAGGCTCCAACAACAACAGCCACTCCTACAACGAGCACAGAGGCTCCAACAACAACCACAGCTTCTCCCACTTCAACCACAGCTGGCCCTAGAACTACCACAGAGGCTCCAACAACCACAATAGCCACTCCTACAACTAGCAAAGAGGTTCCAACAACGACAACAGCTGCTCACACTAAAACCACAGCTGCCCCTACAACGAGCACAGAGGCTCCAACAACAACAACAGCCATTCCTACAACTACCACAGAGGTTCCAACAATAACAACAGCTGCCCCAACAACTACGACAGACGCTCCAACAACAACCACAGCTTCTCCCACTACAACCACAGGTGCCCCTACAACGAGCACAGAGGCTCCAACAACAACCACAGCTTCTCCCACTACAACCACATCTGCCCCTACGACGAGCACAGAGGCTCCAACATCAACCACAGCCTCTCCCACTACAACCACAGGTGCCCCTACAACGAGCACAGAGGCTCCAACAACAACCACAGCTTCTCCCACTACAACCACAGCTGCCCCTACAATGAGCACAGAGGCTCCAACAACAACCACAGCTTCTCCGACTACAACCACAGCTGGCCCGACAACTACCACAGAGGCTCCAACAACAACAACAGCCACTCCTACAATGAGCACAGAGTCTCCAACAACAACCACAGCTTCTCCCACTTCAACAACAGCTGCCCCTACAACGAGCACAGAGGCTCCAACAACAACCACAGCTTCTCCCACTACAACCACAGCTGGCCCTTCAACTAGCACAGAGTCTCCAACAACAACAACAGCCACTCCTACAACAACAACAGCTTCTCCCACTACAACCACAGCTGTCCCTACAACGAGCACAGAGGCTCCAACAACAACAACAGATTCTCCCACTACAACCAGAGCTGCCCCTACAAAGAGCACAGAGGCTCCAACAACAACCACAGCTTCTCCCACTTCAACCACAGCTGGCCCTACAACTACCACAGAGGCTCCAACAACCACAACAGCCGATCCTACAACTAGCACAGAGACTCCAACAACAACCACAGCTTCTCCCACTACAACCACAGCTGGCCCTACAACTACCACAGAGACTCCAACAACAACAACAGCCACTCCTACAACTACCACAGAGGCTCCAACAACAACATCAGCCACTCCTAAAACTAGCACAGAGGCTCTAACAACAACCACAGCTTCTCCCACTACAACCACAGCTGGCCCTACAACTACCACAGAGGTTCCTACAACAACAACAGCAGCCCCAACAACTACGACAGACGCTCCAACAACAACCACAGCTTCTCCAACTACAACCACAGCTTCTCCGACTACAACCACAGCTGGCCCGACAACTACCACAGAGGCTCCAACAACAACAACAGCCACTCCTACAATGAGCACAGAGTCTCCAACAACAACCACAGCTTCTCCCACTTCAACAACAGCTGCCCCTACAACGAGCACAGAGGCTCCAACAACAACCACAGCTTCTCCCACTACAACCACAGCTGGCCCTTCAACTAGCACAGAGTCTCCAACAACAACAACAGCCACTCCTACAACAACAACAGCTTCTCCCACTACAACCACAGCTGCCCCTACAACGAGCACAGAGGCTCCAACAACAACAACAGATTCTCCCACTACAACCACAGCTGCCCCTACAAAGAGCACAGAGGCTCCAACAACAACCACAGCTTCTCCCACTTCAACCACAGCTGGCCCTACAACTACCACAGAGGCTCCAACAACCACAACAGCCACTCCTACAACTAGCACAGAGGCTCCAACAACAACCACAGCTTCTCCCACTACAACCACAGCTGGCCCTACAACTACCACAGAGACTCCAACAACAACAACAGCCACTCCTACAACTACCACAGAGGCTCCAACAACAACATCAGCCACTCCTAAAACTAGCACAGAGGCTCTAACAACAACCACAGCTTCTCCCACTACAACCACAGCTGGCCCAACAACTACCACAGAGGTTCCTACAACAACAACAGCAGCCCCAACAACTACGACAGACGCTCCAACAACAACCACAGCTTCTCCAACTACAACCACAGCTGCCCCTACAACGAGCACAGAGGCTCCAACAACAACCACAGCTTCTCCCACTACAACCACAGCTGCCCCTACAACGAGCACAGAGGCTCCAACAACAACAACAGCTTCTCCCACTACAACCAAAGCTGGCCCTTCAACTACCACAGAGTCTCCAACAACAACAACAGCCACTCCTACAACAACAGCTTCTCCCACTACAACCACAGCTGCCCCTACAACGAGCACAGAGGCTCCAACAACAACAACAGCTTCTCCCACTACAACCACAGCTGCCCCTACAACGAGCACAGAGGCTCCAACAACAACCACAGCTTCTCCCACTTCAACCACAGCTGGCCCTACAACTACCACAGAGGCTCCAACAACCACAACAGCCACTCCTACAACTAGCACAGAGGCTCCAACAACAACCACAGCTTCTCCCATTTCAACCACAGCTGGCCCTACAACTACCACAGAGGCTCCAACAACCACAACAGCCACTCCTACAACTAGCACAGAGGCTCCAACAACAACAACAGCCATTCCTACAACTACCACAGAGGTTCCAACAATAACAACAGCTGCCCCAACAACTACGACAGATGCTCCAACAACAACCACAGCTTCTCCCACTACAACCACAGGTGCCCCTACAACGAGCACAGAGGCTCCAACAACAACCACAGCTTCTCCCACTACAACCACATCTGCCCCTACAACGAGCACAGAGGCTCCAACAACAACCACAGCCTCTCCCACTACAACCACAGGTGCCCCTACAACGAGCACAGAGGCTCCAACAACAACCACAGCTTCTCCCACTACAACCACAGCTGCCCCTACAATGAGCACAGAGGCTCCAACAACGACCACAGCTTCTCCGACTACAACCACAGCTGGCCCGACAACTACCACAGAGGCTCCAACAACAAAAACAGCCACTCCTACAATGAGCACAGAGTCTCCAACAACAACCACAGCTTCTCCCACTTCAACAACAGCTGGCCCTACAACGAGCACAGAGGCTTCAACAACAACCACAGCTTCTCCCACTACAACCACAGCTGCCCCTACAACGAGCACAGAGGCTCCAACAACAACCACAGCTTCTCCCACTACAACCACAGCTGGCCCTACAACTACCACAGAGGCTCCAACAACAACAACAGCCACTCCTACAACGAGCACGGAGGCTCCAACAACAACCACCTCTTCTCGCACTTCAACAACAGCTGGCCCTACAACTACCACAGAGGCTCCAACAACAACCACAGCTTCTCCCACTACAACCACAGCTGCCCCTACAACAAGCACAGAGGGTCCAACAACATCAACAGCTGCCCCAACTACAGAGGCTCCAACAACAACAACAGACACTCCTACAACTACCACAGAGGTTCCAACAACAACAACAGCTGCCCCAACAACTACGACAGACGCTCCAACAACAACCACAGCTTCTCCCACTACAACCACAGCTGCCCCTACAACGAGCACAGAGGCTCCAACAACAACCACAGCTTCTCCCACTACAACAACAGCCACTCCTACAACGAGCACAGAGGCTCCAACAACAACCACAGCTTATCCCACTTCAACCACAGCTGGCCCTACAACTACCACAGAGGCTCCAACAACCACAACAGCCACTCCTACAACTAGCACAGAGGCTCCAACAACAACAACAACCACTCCTACAACTACCACAGAGGTTCCTACAACAACAACAGCTGCCGCAACAACTACGACAGACGCTCCAACAACAACCACAGCTTCTCCCACTTCAACAACAGCTGCCCCTACAACGAGCACAGAGGCTCCAACAACAACCACAGCTTCTCCCACTACAACCACAGCTGCCCCTACAACGAGCACAGAGGCTCCAACAACAACCACAGTTTCTCCCACTACAACCACAGCTGGCCCTACAACTACCACAGAGGCTCCAACAACAACAACAGCCACTCCTACAACGAGCACAGAGGCTCCAACAACAACCACAGCTTCTACCACTTCAACAACAGCTGGCCCTACAACTACCACAGAGGCTCCAACAACAACCACAACTTCTCCCACTACAACCACAGCTGCCCCTACAACGAGCACAGAGGGTCCAACAACAACAACAGCCACTCCTACAATGAGCACAGAGTCTCCAACAACAACCACAGCTTCTCCCACTTCAACAACAGCTGCCCCTACAACGAGCACAGAGGCTCCAACAACAACCACAGCTTCTCCCACTACAACCACAGCTGCACTTATAACAGCAACAGAGGCTCCAACAACAACAACAGCCACTCCTACAACGAGCACAGAGGCTCCAACAACAACCACAGCTTCTCCCACTTCAACCACAGCTGGCCCTAGAACTACCACAGAGGCTCCAACAACCACAACAGCCACTCCTACAACTAGCACAGAGGTTCCAACAACGACAACAGCTGCTCCCACTACAACCACAACTGCCCCTACAACGAGCACAGAGGCTCCAACAACAACAGCTTCTCCCACTACAACCACAGCTGGCCCTTCAACTACCACAGAGTCTCCAACAACAACAACAGCCACTCCTACAACAACAATAGCTTCTCCCACTACAACCACAGCTGCCCCTACAACGAGCACAGAGGCTCCAACAACAACAACAGCTTCTCCCACTACAACCACAGCTGCCCCTACAACGAGCACAGAGGCTCCAACAACAACCACAGCTTCTCCCACTTCAACCACAGCTGGCCCTACAACTACCACAGAGGCTCCAACAACCACAACAGCCACTCCTACAACTAGCACAGAGGCTCCAACAACAACCACAGCTTCTCCCATTTCAACCACAGCTGGCCCTACAACTACACCAGAGGCTCCAACAACCACAACAGCCACTCCTACAACTAGCACAGAGGCTCCAACAACAACAACAGCCATTCCTACAACTACCACAGAGGTTCCAACAATAACAACAGCTGCCCCAACAACTACGACAGACGCTCCAACAACAACCACAGCTTCTCCCACTACAACCACAGGTGCCCCTACAACGAGCACAGAGGCTCCAACAACAACCACAGCTTCTCCCACTACAACCACAGCTGCCCCTACAACGAGCACAGAGGCTCCAACAACAACAACAGCCACTCCTACAATGAGCACAGAGTCTCCAACAACAACCACAGCTTCTCCCACTTCAACCACAGCTGGCCCTACAACTACCACAGAGGCTCCAACAACCACAACAGCCACTCCTACAACTAGCAGAGAGGCTCCAACAACAACAACAGACACTCCTACAACTACCACAGAGGTTCCAACAACAACAACAGCTGCCCCAACAACTACGACAGACGCTCCAACAACAACCACAGCTTCTCCCACTACAACCACAGCTGGCCCTACAACTACCACAGAGGGTCCAACAACAACAACAGCCGCTCCAACAACAACAACAGCTTCTCCCACTACAACCACAGCTGCCCCTACAACAAGCACAGAGGCTCCAACAAGAACAACAGCTTCTCCCACTACAACCACAGCTGCCCCTACAACGAGCACAAAGGCTCCAACAACAACCACAGCTTCTCCCACTACAACCACAGCTGGCCCTACAACTACCACAGAGACTCGAACAACAACAACAGCCACTCCTACAACTACCACAGAGGTTCCAACAACGACAACAGCTGCTCCCACTACAACCACATCTGCACCTACAACTACAACAGGTGCTCCCACTACAACATCAGCTGCACCTATAACCGCAACAGAGGCTCCAACAACAACCACAGCTTCTCCTACTACAACCACAGCTGGCCCTACAACTACCACAGAGGCTCCAACAACAACAACAGCCACTCCTACAACGAGCACAGAGGTTCCAACAACGACAACAGCCTCTCCCACTACAACCACAGCTGCCCCTACAACGAGCACAGAGGCTCCAACAACAACCACAGCTTCTCCCACTACAACAACAGCCACTCCTACAACGAGCACAGAGGCTCCAACAACAACCACAGCTTATCCCACTTCAACCACAGCTGGCCCTACAACTACCACAGCGGCTCCAACAACCACAACTGCCACTCCTACAACTAGCAGAGAGGCTCCAACAACAACAACAGCCACTCCTACAACTACCACAGAGGTTCCAACAACAACAACAGCTGCCCCAACAACTACGACAGACGCTCCAACAACAACCACAGCTTCTCCCACTACAACCACAGCTGGCCCTACAACTACCACAGAGGGTCCAACAACAACAACAGCCGCTCCAACAACAACAACAGCTTCTCCCACTACAACCACAGCTGCCCCTACAACAAGCACAGAGGCTCCAACAACAACAACAGCTTCTCCCACTACAACCACAGCTTCCCCTACAACGAGCACAAAGGCTCCAACAACAACCACAGCATCTCCCACTACAACCACAGGTGCCCCTACAATGATTACAGAGGCTCAAACAACAACCACAGCTTCTCCTACAACTAGCAGAGAGGCTCCAACAACAACAACAGACACTCCTACAACTACCACAGAGGTTCCAACAACAACAACAGCTGCCCCAACAACTACGACAGACGCTCCAACAACAACCACAGCTTCTCCCACTACAACCACAGCTGGCCCTACAACTACCACAGAGGGTCCAAAAACAACAACAGCCGCTCCAACAACAACAACAGCTTCTCCCACTACAACCACAGCTGGCCCTACAACTACCACAGAGGCTCCAACAACAAAAACAGCCACTCCTACAACGAGCTCAGAGGCTCCAACAACAACCACAGCTTCTCCCACTTCAACCACAGCTGGCCCTACAACTACCACAGTGGCTCCAACTACCACAACAGCCACTCCTACAACTAGCACAGAGGCTCCAACAACAACCACAGCTTCTCCCACTACAACCACAGCTGGCCCTACAACTACCACAGAGGCTCCAACAACAAAAACAGCCACTCCTACAACGAGCTCAGAGGCTCCAACAACAACCACAGCTTCTCCCACTTCAACCACAGCTGGCCCTACAACTACCACAGTGGCTCCAACTACCACAACAGCCACTCCTACAACTAGCACAGAGGCTCCAACAACAACCACAGCTTCTCCCACTACAACCACAGCTGCCCCTACAACGATTACAGAGGCTCCAACAACAACCATAGCTTCTCCCACTACAACCACAGGTGCCCCTACAACGAGCACAGAGGCTCCAACAACAACCACAGCTTCTCCCACTACAACCACAGCTGCCCCTACAACGAGCACAGAGGCTCCAACAACAACCACAGCCTCTCCCACTACAACCACAGGTGCCCCTACAACGAGCACAGAGGCTCAAACAACAACCACAGCTTCTCCCACTACAACCACAGCTGGCCCTACAACGATTACAGAGGCTCCAACAACAACCATAGCTTCTCCCACTACAACCACAGCTGGCCTTACAACTACCAAGAAGACTCCAACAACAACAACAGCCACTCCTACAACTACCACAGAGGTTCCAACAACAACAACAGCTGCTCCCACTACAACCACATCTGCACCTACAACTACAACAGGTGCTCCCACTACAACAACAGCCACTCCTACAACTACCACAGAGGTTCCAACAACGACAACAGCTGCTCCCACTACAACCACATCTGCACCTACAACTACAACAGGTGCTCCCACTACAACATCAGCTGCACCTATAACCGCAACAGAGGCTCCAACAACAACCACAGCTTCTCCTACTACAACCACAGCTGGCCCTACAAATACCACAGAGGCTCCAACAACAACAACAGCCACTCCTACAACGAGCACAGAGGTTCCAACAACGACAACAGCCTCTCCCACTACAACCACAGCTGCCCCTACAACGAGCACAGAGGCTCCAACAACAACCACAGCTTCTCCCACTACAACAACAGCCACTCCTACAACGAGCACAGAGGCTCCAACAACAACCACAGCTTATCCCACTTCAACCACAGCTGGCCCTACAACTACCACAGAGGCTCCAACAACAACAACAGCCACTCCTACAACGAACACAGAGGCTCCAACAACAACCACAGCTTCTCCCACTTCAACCACAGCTGGCCCTACAACTACCACAGAGGCTCCAACAACCACAACAGCCACTCCTACAACTAGCAGAGAGGCTCCAACAACAACAACAGACACTCCTACAACTACCACAGAGGTTCCAACAACAACAACAGCTGCCCCAACAACTACGACAGACGCTCCAACAACAACCACAGCTTCTCCCACTACAACCACAGCTGGCCCTACAACTACCACAGAGGGTCCAACAACAACAACAGCCGCTCCAACAACAACAACAGCTTCTCCCACTACAACCACAGCTGCCCCTACAACAAGCACAGAGGCTCCAACAAGAACAACAGCTTCTCCCACTACAACCACAGCTGCCCCTACAACGAGCACAAAGGCTCCAACAACAACCACAGCTTCTCCCACTACAACCACAGCTGGCCCTACAACTACCACAGAGACTCGAACAACAACAACAGCCACTCCTACAACTACCACAGAGGTTCCAACAACGACAACAGCTGCTCCCACTACAACCACATCTGCACCTACAACTACAACAGGTGCTCCCACTACAACATCAGCTGCACCTATAACCGCAACAGAGGCTCCAACAACAACCACAGCTTCTCCTACTACAACCACAGCTGGCCCTACAACTACCACAGAGGCTCCAACAACAACAACAGCCACTCCTACAACGAGCACAGAGGTTCCAACAACGACAACAGCCTCTCCCACTACAACCACAGCTGCCCCTACAACGAGCACAGAGGCTCCAACAACAACCACAGCTTCTCCCACTACAACAACAGCCACTCCTACAACGAGCACAGAGGCTCCAACAACAACCACAGCTTATCCCACTTCAACCACAGCTGGCCCTACAACTACCACAGCGGCTCCAACAACCACAACTGCCACTCCTACAACTAGCAGAGAGGCTCCAACAACAACAACAGCCACTCCTACAACTACCACAGAGGTTCCAACAACAACAACAGCTGCCCCAACAACTACGACAGACGCTCCAACAACAACCACAGCTTCTCCCACTACAACCACAGCTGGCCCTACAACTACCACAGAGGGTCCAACAACAACAACAGCCGCTCCAACAACAACAACAGCTTCTCCCACTACAACCACAGCTGCCCCTACAACAAGCACAGAGGCTCCAACAACAACAACAGCTTCTCCCACTACAACCACAGCTTCCCCTACAACGAGCACAAAGGCTCCAACAACAACCACAGCATCTCCCACTACAACCACAGGTGCCCCTACAATGATTACAGAGGCTCAAACAACAACCACAGCTTCTCCTACAACTAGCAGAGAGGCTCCAACAACAACAACAGACACTCCTACAACTACCACAGAGGTTCCAACAACAACAACAGCTGCCCCAACAACTACGACAGACGCTCCAACAACAACCACAGCTTCTCCCACTACAACCACAGCTGGCCCTACAACTACCACAGAGGGTCCAAAAACAACAACAGCCGCTCCAACAACAACAACAGCTTCTCCCACTACAACCACAGCTGGCCCTACAACTACCACAGAGGCTCCAACAACAAAAACAGCCACTCCTACAACGAGCTCAGAGGCTCCAACAACAACCACAGCTTCTCCCACTTCAACCACAGCTGGCCCTACAACTACCACAGTGGCTCCAACTACCACAACAGCCACTCCTACAACTAGCACAGAGGCTCCAACAACAACCACAGCTTCTCCCACTACAACCACAGCTGGCCCTACAACTACCACAGAGGCTCCAACAACAAAAACAGCCACTCCTACAACGAGCTCAGAGGCTCCAACAACAACCACAGCTTCTCCCACTTCAACCACAGCTGGCCCTACAACTACCACAGTGGCTCCAACTACCACAACAGCCACTCCTACAACTAGCACAGAGGCTCCAACAACAACCACAGCTTCTCCCACTACAACCACAGCTGCCCCTACAACGATTACAGAGGCTCCAACAACAACCATAGCTTCTCCCACTACAACCACAGGTGCCCCTACAACGAGCACAGAGGCTCCAACAACAACCACAGCTTCTCCCACTACAACCACAGCTGCCCCTACAACGAGCACAGAGGCTCCAACAACAACCACAGCCTCTCCCACTACAACCACAGGTGCCCCTACAACGAGCACAGAGGCTCAAACAACAACCACAGCTTCTCCCACTACAACCACAGCTGGCCCTTCAATTACCACAGAGGCTCCAACAACAACAACAGCCACTCCTACAACTAGCACAGAGGCTCCAACAACAACCACAGCTTCTCCCACTACAACCACAGCTGGCCCTACAACTACCACAGAGGCTCCAACAACAAAAACAGCCACTCCTACAACGAGCTCAGAGGCTCCAACAACAACCACAGCTTCTCCCACTTCAACCACAGCTGGCCCTACAACTACCACAGTGGCTCCAACTACCACAACAGCCACTCCTACAACTACCACAGAGGCTCCAACAACAACCACAGCTTCTCCCACTACAACCACAGCTGCCCCTACAACGATTACAGAGGCTCCAACAACAACCATAGCTTCTCCCACTACAACCACAGCTGGCCTTACAACTACCAAGAAGACTCCAACAACAACAACAGCCACTCCTACAACTACCACAGAGGCTCCAACAACAACCACGGCTTATCCCACTTCAACCACAGCTGGCCCTACAACTACCACAGAGGCTCCAACAACCACAACAGCCACTCCTACAACTAGCAGAGAGGCTCCAACAACAACAACAGCCACTCCTACAACTACCACAGAGGTTCCAACAACGACAACAGCTGCTCCCACTACAACCACATCTGCACCTACAACTACAACAGGTGCTCCCACTACAACATCAGCTGCACCTATAACCGCAACAGAGGCTCCAACAACAACCACAGCTTCTCCTACTACAACCACAGCTGGCCCTACAACTACCACAGAGGCTCCAACAACAACAACAGCCACTCCTACAACGAGCACAGAGGTTCCAACAACGACAACAGCCTCTCCCACTACAACCACAGCTGCCCCTACAACGAGCACAGAGGCTCCAACAACAACCACAGCTTCTCCCACTACAACAACAGCCACTCCTACAACGAGCACAGAGGCTCCAACAACAACCACAGCTTATCCCACTTCAACCACAGCTGGCCCTACAACTACCACAGAGGCTCCAACAACCACAACAGCCACTCCTACAACTAGCAGAGAGGCTCCAACAACAACAACAGCCACTCCTACAACTACCACAGAGGTTCCAACAACAACAACAGCTGCCCCAACAACTACGACAGACGCTCCAACAACAACCACAGCTTCTCCCACTACAACCACAGCTGGCCCTACAACTACCACAGAGACTCGAACAACAACAACAGCCACTCCTACAACTACCACAGAGGTTCCAACAACGACAACAGCTGCTCCCACTACAACCACATCTGCACCTACAACTACAACAGGTGCTCCCACTACAACATCAGCTGCACCTATAACCGCAACAGAGGCTCCAACAACAACCACAGCTTCTCCTACTACAACCACAGCTGGCCCTACAACTACCACAGAGGCTCCAACAACAACAACAGCCACTCCTACAACGAGCACAGAGGTTCCAACAACGACAACAGCCTCTCCCACTACAACCACAGCTGCCCCTACAACGAGCACAGAGGCTCCAACAACAACCACAGCTTCTCCCACTACAACAACAGCCACTCCTACAACGAGCACAGAGGCTCCAACAACAACCACAGCTTATCCCACTTCAACCACAGCTGGCCCTACAACTACCACAGAGGCTCCAACAACCACAACAGCCACTCCTACAACTAGCAGAGAGGCTCCAACAACAACAACAGCCACTCCTACAACTACCACAGAGGTTCCAACAACAACAACAGCTGCCCCAACAACTACGACAGACGCTCCAACAACAACCACAGCTTCTCCCACTACAACCACAGCTGGCCCTACAACTACCACAGAGGGTCCAACAACAACAACAGCCGCTCCAACAACAACAACAGCTTCTCCCACTACAACCACAGCTGCCCCTACAACAAGCACAGAGGCTCCAACAACAACAACAGCTTCTCCCACTACAACCACAGCTTCCCCTACAACGAGCACAAAGGCTCCAACAACAACCACAGCATCTCCCACTACAACCACAGCTGCCCCTACAATGATTACAGAGGCTCAAACAACAACCACAGCTTCTCCTACAACTAGCAGAGAGGCTCCAACAACAACAACAGACACTCCTACAACTACCACAGAGGTTCCAACAACAACAACAGCTGCCCCAACAACTACGACAGACGCTCCAACAACAACCACAGCTTCTCCCACTACAACCACAGCTGGCCCTACAACTACCACAGAGGGTCCAACAACAACCACAGCTTCTCCCACTACAACAACAGCCACTCCTACAACGAGCACAGAGGCTCCAACAACAACCACAGCTTATCCCACTTCAAACACAGCTGGCCCTACAACTACCACAGAGGCTCCAACAACAACAACAGCCACTCCTACAACGAACACAGAGGCTCCAACAACAACCACAGCTTCTCCCACTTCAACCACAGCTGGCCCTACAACTACCACAGAGGCTCCAACAACCACAACAGCCACTCCTACAACTAGCAGAGAGGCTCCAACAACAACAACAGACACTCCTACAACTACCACAGAGGTTCCAACAACAACAACAGCTGCCCCAACAACTACGACAGACGCTCCAACAACAACCACAGCTTCTCCCACTACAACCACAGCTGGCCCTACAACTACCACAGAGGGTCCAACAACAACAACAGCCGCTCCAACAACAACAACAGCTTCTCCCACTACAACCACAGCTGCCCCTACAACAAGCACAGAGGCTCCAACAACAACAACAGCTTCTCCCACTACAACCACAGCTGCCCCTACAACGAGCACAAAGGCTCCAACAACAACCACAGCTTCTCCCACTACAACCACAGCTGGCCCTACAACTACCACAGAGACTCGAACAACAACAACAGCCACTCCTACAACTACCACAGAGGTTCCAACAACGACAACAGCTGCTCCCACTACAACCACATCTGCACCTACAACTACAACAGGTGCTCCCACTACAACATCAGCTGCACCTATAACCGCAACAGAGGCTCCAACAACAACCACAGCTTCTCCTACTACAACCACAGCTGGCCCTACAACTACCACAGAGGCTCCAACAACAACAACAGCCACTCCTACAACGAGCACAGAGGTTCCAACAACGACAACAGCCTCTCCCACTACAACCACAGCTGCCCCTACAACGAGCACAGAGGCTCCAACAACAACCACAGCTTCTCCCACTACAACAACAGCCACTCCTACAACGAGCACAGAGGCTCCAACAACAACCACAGCTTATCCCACTTCAACCACAGCTGGCCCTACAACTACCACAGAGGCTCCAACAACCACAACAGCCACTCCTACAACTAGCAGAGAGGCTCCAACAACAACAACAGCTGCCCCAACAACTACGACAGACGCTCCAACAACAACCACAGCTTCTCCCACTACAACCACAGCTGGCCATACAACTACCACAGAGGTTCCAACAACAACAACAGCCACTCCTACAACGAGCTCAGAGGCTCCAACAACAACCACAGCTTCTCCCACTTCAACCACAGCTGGCCCTAAAACTACCACAGAGGCTCCAACAACCACAACAGCCACTCCTACAACTAGCACAGAGGCTCCAACAACAACCACAGCTTCTCCCACTACAACCACAGCTGGTCCTACAACTACCACAGCCACTCCTACAACTACCACAGAGGTTCCAACAACAACAACAGCTGCCCCAACAACTACGACAGACGCTCCAACAACAACCACAGCTTCTCCCACTACAACCACAGCTGGCCCTACAACTACCACAGAGGGTCCAACAACAACAACAGCCGCTCCAACAACAACAACAGCTTCTCCCACTACAACCACAGCTGCCCCTACAACAAGCACAGAGGCTCCAACAACAACAACAGCTTCTCCCACTACAACCACAGCTTCCCCTACAACGAGCACAAAGGCTCCAACAACAACCACAGCATCTCCCACTACAACCACAGCTGCCCCTACAATGATTACAGAGGCTCAAACAACAACCACAGCTTCTCCTACAACTAGCAGAGAGGCTCCAACAACAACAACAGACACTCCTACAACTACCACAGAGGTTCCAACAACAACAACAGCTGCCCCAACAACTACGACAGACGCTCCAACAACAACCACAGCTTCTCCCACTACAACCACAGCTGGCCCTACAACTACCACAGAGGGTCCAACAACAACAACAGCCGCTCCAACAACAACAACAGCTTCTCCCACTACAACCACAGCTGCCCCTACAACAAGCACAGAGGCTCCAACAACAACAACAGCTTCTCCCACTACAACCACAGCTGCCCCTACAACGAGCACAAAGGCTCCAACAACAACCACAGCTTCTCCCACTACAACCACAGCTGGCCCTACAACTACCACAGAGACTCGAACAACAACAACAGCCACTCCTACAACTACCACAGAGGTTCCAACAACGACAACAGCTGCTCCCACTACAACCACATCTGCACCTACAACTACAACAGGTGCTCCCACTACAACATCAGCTGCACCTATAACCGCAACAGAGGCTCCAACAACAACCACAGCTTCTCCTACTACAACCACAGCTGGCCCTACAACTACCACAGAGGCTCCAACAACAACAACAGCCACTCCTACAACGAGCACAGAGGTTCCAACAACGACAACAGCCTCTCCCACTACAACCACAGCTGCCCCTACAACGAGCACAGAGGCTCCAACAACAACCACAGCTTCTCCCACTACAACAACAGCCACTCCTACAACGAGCACAGAGGCTCCAACAACAACCACGGCTTATCCCACTTCAACCACAGCTGGCCCTACAACTACCACAGAGGCTCCAACAACCACAACAGCCACTCCTACAACTAGCAGAGAGGCTCCAACAACAACAACAGCCACTCCTACAACTACCACAGAGGTTCCAACAACAACAACAGCTGCCCCAACAACTACGACAGACGCTCCAACAACAACCACAGCTTCTCCCACTACAACCACAGCTGGCCCTACAACTACCACAGAGGGTCCAACAACAACAACAGCCGCTCCAACAACAACAACAGCTTCTCCCACTACAACCACAGCTGCCCCTACAACAAGCACAGAGGCTCCAACAACAACAACAGCTTCTCCCACTACAACCACAGCTTCCCCTACAACGAGCACAAAGGCTCCAACAACAACCACAGCATCTCCCACTACAACCACAGCTGCCCCTACAATGATTACAGAGGCTCAAACAACAACCACAGCTTCTCCCACTACAACCACAGCTGGCCCTACAACTACCACAGAGGCTCCAACAACCACAACAGCAACTCCTACAACGAGCACAGAGGTTCCAACAACGACAACAGCTGCTCCCACTACAACCACAGCTGCCCCTACAACGAGCACAGAGGCTCCAACAACAACCACAGCTTCTCCCACTACAACCACAGCTGGCCCTACAACTACCACAGAGACTCGAACAACAACAACAGCCACTCCTACAACTACCACAGAGGTTCCAACAACGACAACAGCTGCTCCCACTACAACCACATCTGCACCTACAACTACAACAGGTGCTCCCACTACAACATCAGCTGCACCTATAACCGCAACAGAGGCTCCAACAACAACCACAGCTTCTCCTACTACAACCACAGCTGGCCCTACAACTACCACAGAGGCTCCAACAACAACAACAGCCACTCCTACAACGAGCACAGAGGTTCCAACAACGACAACAGCCTCTCCCACTACAACCACAGCTGCCCCTACAACGAGCACAGAGGCTCCAACAACAACCACAGCTTCTCCCACTACAACAACAGCCACTCCTACAACGAGCACAGAGGCTCCAACAACAACCACAGCTTATCCCACTTCAACCACAGCTGGCCCTACAACTACCACAGAGGCTCCAACAACCACAACAGCCACTCCTACAACTAGCAGAGAGGCTCCAACAACAACAACAGCTGCCCCAACAACTACGACAGACGCTCCAACAACAACCACAGCTTCTCCCACTACAACCACAGCTGGCCATACAACTACCACAGAGGTTCCAACAACAACAACAGCCACTCCTACAACGAGCTCAGAGGCTCCAACAACAACCACAGCTTCTCCCACTTCAACCACAGCTGGCCCTAAAACTACCACAGAGGCTCCAACAACCACAACAGCCACTCCTACAACTAGCACAGAGGCTCCAACAACAACCACAGCTTCTCCCACTACAACCACAGCTGGTCCTACAACTACCACAGCTCCGCCTACAACTACCACAGCATCTTTTACAAGTATCGCAACAGCCGCAACTTCTCTACCACATTCAACTACATCCACAACCAAAACAGCTATCCCTGTGACACAAACTTCTAGCACTACCAGATTAACCACGACTAGCACAGCTTCTCCCATTAAAACCACAGTTGCCCCTACAACTACCACAGCTGCTCTTACTACAACCACAGTTGCTCTTACTAAAACCACAGCTGCTCCCACTACAACCACAGCTGCCTCTACTACAACCACAGCTGCCCCTACAACTACCACAGCTGCCCCTACAACTACCACAGCGTCTTTTACAAGTTTCACAACAGCCCCAACTTCTCTACCACATTCAATTACATCCACAACCAAAACAGCTATCCCTTCGACACAACCTTCTAGCACTACCAGATTAACCACGACTAGCACAGGTGCATCAACAGACCCCCCTCAACAAAATGAGGGTTACCTCTTTCTGAGGATGCGTTTGGTGCGGGTTTTCGTAATCGAATACAACAACCCAAAATCGTCGCAATATAAAGAATTGGCTGCCAATGTCACAGCTGAGGTAATTCCCATCTAAAATCCGTCATTTCAATTCAAAAGAAAAATAATTTGACATATATTTTTCAATAATTCATGTTTTCATATGTTCTTTGTGCGATAATCCTTTCATTTTTTTCCTCATATTTTTTAGCTGAATCGGGGATACAGGAAGTGGTACCCTTTCACTTTCCTGAGATGCATAATTATTGGATTTTGGTAAGTGATCCGTGACAAGAGATTTAGGTTTATGTTGGCTCTGTCAATGTATTCATGCTCTATTGCTTGAGTATAAACAATCCATTTATGAATCTACTTTTCAGGCCTGGGTCAGTGGGTGTCACAGCCAACTTGATATTCCAGAATGAGAGTGTAGTTCCGAACATCACCAGTGCAGAAGACTCATTAAAAAAGTCTTTAAATGAATCCCTGGTTTTCCTGAATGTTATCACTGGCAGTATTGTTGCAGGTTTGTAATGATTATAATCTAAATAATTCCATTATGTTCAGATATGTATTTTTTTTTTATTGAATTCAGTTAAATGTTTTGCAAGAAACAATGTTTTTCTTCTTTCCCACAATAGCTGAACCAAATGCCTCCAGTACTGTAACTCCTACAACTGTGGAGGCAACTAATTCCACAGTAGCACTTACAACCACAAGTACAGCTGCAAGTACCAGTACAACAACGCAAACAACTCAAACTGCCGCAGCACTCACCACCACTAGCGGTGCAATGGCAAGGAGCAGACCTGTAGATATGGTTACTTTTCTACTACCAATCACTTTAGTCAACTTTCTGTACATTTTGATGTAGATCTTTTCTGACTTTTTTGGCCCTTTCCTTTCATATGAAATTGTAGCACTGTCAAATTAACGTAAAACCAAATAGCACAATCACTTGTTTTAATAATCTATTATGTAATCAAAAAGATGACACAAATTACAAAGCTTGAACTTCTGTAATGCAAATACTCTCATATTTATCCTTTATACTTGCTTGTGATGTATGATACCTTTTAGAAAAGTTTGAGTTGTCATCAAATCTAAATAATGGGTAACACTTTATAATAAGTCAACGCTTTTTGGCATTTACAAAGTGTTAACTAATAGTTAGTTAATCCTTTATAAAACATTTTGAAACATTAACAATACATTATTAAATAGTTAATAAGCTTATTATTAAAGACTATGTTGATCATTAATAAACACTGTTAAAAAATATGTATTTTATTCATAATACAATTCATAATGTGATTGATAACTGCATTATCATACTTTATAGACAGCTTGTTAATATAGTTGCAAACCAGTAGTTTAAAAGGTGTTAATGGTACATGAGCTGGTATAGAAAGCATTAGCAAATGGTGAACAAACCATTTACATTACCTTTATAAAGCATGAGTAAATAACTAACAACATATTTACTTATGTCTTTAATTAATGTATGCCAAGTCGAATACAGGATGTACACTATGCTTTGCAAATATCTTAACAACTATTTTATAAAGACTTACTAATGATGCAACTTCTGATTAGTAATGCAAGTTATAAAGCATTTACTAACTGTTAGTTAAGGGTATTTGCGTGACCTAATCTAAAGTGTGAACTATCTATGCCTTATTAAGCATTTATAGAAAGACTATAGGCCTATAGATGTTGTGTTTTTGTTTTTTAGAAGAAATAGCTGTTAATTTATTTACCTGGGTAATGCTGGTCTCCCAGCATGTGCAACCCGCCCTCTTCAGAGGATTCAGAACGCAGCGGCCCGCCTGGTCTACAATCTACCCAGACGCTCCCATGTTACCCCGCTCCTCATCTCTCTCCACTGGTTACCTATCATGGCCCGTATCAGATTCAAGACCCTGGTATTGACCTTCCAAGCAGTGAACGGGACAGCACCCGTCTACATCAAGTCTCTCCTGCAGCCTTACACCCCCACGCGTCACCTACGGTCTTCTTCAGACAACCGCCTGGTGGTCCCACCGCTCAAGACCGCCCGGTCCCAACACAAGCTCTTCTCCTGTCTGGCCCCCCAGTGGTGGAATCAACTCCCCACCTCCATCAGAGATACTGACTGTCTCTCCACCTTCAAGAAAAGGCTCAAGAAAAAATGAATGAATAAATGAATAAATGTAAATGTAATAAAATAGTATTTTATTTCCATAAAGAAGCAATACAGTAGAATTGGTATAAAAGTTGGTTACCCAAAGCTGTATTTTATTTTCCAAAAATGGCTGAAATAAACTGCAAATGTGTAGCTACTCCTCGACAGGTCTGCGAACGCCTTTGAAAGCAGAGATTTGTTAAAACGTTTGTTAACCGAGACCGTAGGTCGAGGTTTACAAACAAATCGTTTTAACAAATTGAGGCGACAAAGCGTTTGCTGACCTGTCGAAGAGTAAACATTTGGTTTCTTATATAGCGTTACTACAACAATACGTGGCAAGAGCCCAAATCAAACACGGCGAATCTGGAGCAGACGCCATCTTGTCAGAGCAATCAGCTGCATTTGTACTGGTGACGTCACTACACCCCCAAGGCAACATATCAACAACTCTTTTGAGAACGTCTTCTGGACCAATAAGAACAGCATATTGGTTCAATTGCAATAACAGTACGAGCGTTCTGATTGGCTAATGGGTAGTCATGCCAGCCGTGTATTCATAGTCTTTGAATACGCGGCTGATACGTATTCTTATTGCCCTGATGTCATCTTCAAAATGAGCGAGATCCAGATGACGATGAAGACATCAACAGCGACGAGGAAATTCTTAAATTTCTAAAAGAGCAGAAAAGTGTGAACACAGAGAGATAAACGACAAGCGCTAGGCAGATTGCTAGGTTTGGTTGCTCAGATTTCAGATTGGTTGCTACAGTAGGTGCTAACACCTGAAACACACCGTGAGAAGAAGACTTGAGTAGAGCTGAACAAAACGACATGTTTTAAATGAAAAGAGTTAAAAATGGATATATTAAACAACTTACTAACCTCGACCGTTCGGTCATGCCGGGAAATATCAAACTGAGGTTTTAACGTATCGACCGCTGTCACTCTCGGTTAGTAGAGCTAATTAGTTAGTAAGACACATGCCTGTCATTACTTCAATAAAATAGTAATCTTGTGTATCACATTGTGTTGTGGCTGTTTCCTTTTGAGAAACGTATGTTCAGCCTTGTGAATGTGAGGTTTGAGAATGGACAAGAATACCTTGATAAATAACTTATAAATGTTTAATAAGGCATAGATAGTTCACACAGCGGGGTAACATGGGAGCGTCTGGGTAGATTGTAGACCAGGCGGGCCGCTGCGTTCTGAATCCTCTGAAGAGGGCGGGTTGCACATGCTGGGAGACCAGCATTACCCAGGTAAATAAATTAACAGCTATTTCTTCTAAAAAACAAAAACACAACATCTATAGGCCTATAGTCTTTCTATAAATGCTTAATAAGGCATAGATAGTTCACACTTTAGATTAGGTCACGCAAAAGCCTTAACTAACAGTAAATGCTTTATAACTTGCATTACTAATCAGAAGTTGCATCATTAGTAAGTTTTTATAAAATAGTTGTTAAGATATCTGCTAAGTATTAGTGTACATATGTATTCGACTTGGCGTACATTAATTAAAGACATAAGTAAATATGTTGTTAGTTATTTACTCATGCTTTGTAAAGGTAATGTAAATGGTTTGTTCACCATTTGCTAATGCTTTCTATAGCAGCTCATGTACCACTAACACCTTTTAAACTACTGGTTTGCAACTATATTAACGAGCTGTCTATAAAGTATGATAATGCAGTTATCAAACACCTTACGAATTGTATTATGAATAAAATCCATAATATTTAACAGTGTTTATTAATGATCAACATAGTCTTTAATAATAATATTATTAACTATTTAATAATGTATTGTTAATGTTTTAAAATGTTTTAGAAAGAATTAACTAACTATTAGTTAATACTTCGTAAATGCCAAAAAGCGTTGACTTATTATAAAGTGTTACCAAATAATGATTTTGCATTGACTAATTTCTCAGAATAAACTTTGTTCATAATAATATTTATTTATTTAATATTTTGGCAAACAGCAATCACTTGGCAAAATGTAACTTTAATTTAGTTTAAATTATGTGTGTGGCAATCAGTGATACCTGAAGCCGTCAAGCAAAGAAGGTGAAGAGAAGTCAAAAGTACAAGATTGTAGAAGAAGGTATGAGGAGGCTGAATGCGGGTGGCTGGTCCAGTGGGTTTTTAATTAAAATGTCAATACGTAGCTACCCAATCAGCTACTACACATCTACATCTACAGTGCAGTATTCACGGCGCTTCACTTTTTCCATTTTATGTTACAGCCGTATTCCAAAATTGATTCCATTTATTTTTTCCCTCAAAATTCTACACACAATACCCCATAATGACATAATGAAAATTTGTATTATTGCAAATCTATTAAATAAAAAAGGAACAAATCTCTTGTACATAAGTATTCACAGCCTGTATATTTTATGTGATGATTATGTATGACTATGTTTCTTTGATCTGTAATCTGTATATATATGTCATACATGTGTGTATTTGTTAATTGTTCAAACCCTGGAAGATTAGCCCTTATAGGGCTAAAGGGTATCGCAATAAACAGAATAAACAGCCTTTGCCATGACGCTCAAAATTGAGCTAAGTTGCATCCTGTTTGCACTGATCATCCTTGAGATGTTTCTACAACTTGATTGGAGTCCACCTGTGGTAAATGCAATTGATAGGACATTATTTGGAAAGGCACACACCTGTCTATACAGGGTCCCACAGTTGACAATGCATGTCAGAGCACAAACCAAGCCGTGAAGTCCAAGGAATTGTCTGTAGACATCTGAGACAGGATTGTATTGAGGCAAAGATCTGGGGAAGGGTACAGAAAAATGTCTGCAGCATCGAAGGTCCCAGTGAACTCTGTGGCCTCCATCATCCGTAAATGGAAGAAGTTTGGAACCACCAGAGGTCTCATTTATAAAACTGTGCGTAGGATTCATACTAAAAGTGTACGTACGTCCAAAAGCCTAAAATAGCGTGCGCCCCACCCCAAAATTCAGCCTTATAAAACCGAGCGTATGCAGTGCACACCGGTAAGCAATGTTCCCTTTATAAATCACAGATTACCCACAAGTGTGCGTACGTGAACTTTTTCTTTCTGGAAAATGTCACGTAGCCGTGAGCTGAAATTGTCCTTTATGGAACCGCTTTAGCACCGCTTGAATTAAACTAATTCAAGTCAGGTTTGGGACTTTAAGTCCAGCTTTTTTGAGCGGCCTTTATGGAACAGGCCTCAGGACCCTTCCTAGAGTTGTCCGCTACAATTTCACCTACAATAACATCTGCTCCTACAACCACAGGCTGCAAGAACAACCAGACTTCATCTTCCCTAGTAACAAAAAAACATTATCTAGCCACTTTCCACTACTTTGGCAATCTTGTAAGCAGCAGCTACAGTAAATACAATTTCTCATTTATGAATGTCAGGTTTGCCTTTCTGTTCTAGGATTCCCAATGTTTATATGAATAGGATATTAGATCTCTAATTGTACTTAGTATATCTCTACAGATCTAAACTTTGACACAATATATGACGTGATAAGACATTTCAGAGAGCAAATAGCGACTTGGTGAGACTGTTTTGGCAACACTACTGTTAGGTGTAGACTATATACTAGTTTTGTTGCAAAGTAAGTGTTTTGGAAACCACCTCAGATATCATGTAGCTATAGATGTATGTATGAGCTATGTCAAAAACCACAATATGGGGCACATCGGAAATGTATATGTTTATTATTGAAAAACATAGGAACACAATTGATCAGATGTTAATTTCCAGTGTCAATAAAATGTACACTTCCCATCTAACCATCATCTGTGTTAACCCACATATCCATGGTTAGATTTTACAACCCCCCATACACACAATCAATATAGTGTGTTTAACCATACTTCAACGTCCCTCTTAAGTCAATATTTACTGATCACTTTCTCTGGAGCCTTTGGGGTCTTGGGTTTAGACTTCTGCAGCATGGCCAGCGTGTCCCTTTTCTCAATCTTCCTCAGTTGTTTCTTTTTCATCCTCTTGATTTTTGATGTGTTTCGGATCTGCGAAAGAATATGTAATGTAGAAAAAAATTGCCAGGTTTAGTGTAGTTACCTGTTTACTAACCCAGTTAGCCTGGGAATGAAAGGTGCAGAATGGAGGTTCAGTTAGAATAGTTTATTACTTGATTTTTGTATACTACGTTACTTGATTTTAGGTGACATGAAAACAGAATAACTGTGTGCGAAAAGAACTAAAAGTGCAACAGTATATGAGAAAATGAGGTAAGTGTTCAGTTGGGATGGTTCACTTACGACTTGAACAACCTCTGCCTTCCTCTCATTCTCTGCACGTCGTTTTAAGTTCTCTTCCCTCCTTTTCCTCTTATCCTTTGTAAGGAAAAAAACACAAGATGTTGGCACACAACATTTTTTAAATATATTTCAGTGAAGACACTCACGTACGATCTGAGCATGGATTCATAATCATGAAAGTATAACCACACTATGTTGATGAGCGCGAGGACGTGCATTGCCCGAGTGCCATGCCTGAAATAGTCTTCACTTATTACTTGCCTCCTTTTCTCTGGCCTTGTCCTCTTTCAGTTGAAGAGAATATTTTTTCACCATCTCCTTTCCTCTTTTGGCCTCCATCTTCTTTTCCCACGAGGAACGCAGTGGCTTATCTCTCAGCAACGCAGAGAACCTTGAATACAAATAAAAAATATTTAGTCAAGGCGTATTGATCATTTTACATTAAAATGACAAATAACATGTATTTAGTCCTTCAGATCAATGACAAATAACGAGATGAGCTGCAGAGCAGTGCTGGTGCTCTACAGGCAAACAAGGCATTGAGAGAGATTTCAGGATATTACACAAGACGTGTAAAAAAAAACGTAAACAAAAAGGGCATAACCGGTTTTACAGTATTCACAAAATAATGCCGTGACAACACGTTTTCACCATGTTGTCTCTTTGATCCTATATTACCTTTGCTTGTTGCGATCTTTCCATACTCGTCCAGATTTAGGCTTGCCCAGCGGTATACTCGAGTTCCGTTTCTCACTTGACTCCGAGTGGTTTGTCCTTTTCGCAGTTTTAATTTGCGGCCGGATAGCTAATTCCATTAGTATTGTGCGGGCATCGTTTTCCTTCTCGTTGTATGCATCATTTGATACGCCATCGGATTTAACCATGGTCGCTGTGAACACAGTAGAGAGGTAAACAAAAACGTTGCAGCTCTGGACAAAACAGCCGGCGTGACGTATGCATACTTACGAGACTCAATCATTTGTTTTACGGCTGGAATGGTTGTATTCGGTTCCGTGTTATGATTTCCTGTCTTGTTTTCAGGTAACTTTTGAATAGCAGACTTTCTAGTTCTGCGACTGGGAGTCTTCACGAGGCTGGGTACTTCAGAATCGAGAAGGGCTGCAGGAGTTCGCACTCTGCGTCCGCTACGGGTCCGTGTTACCACAGGAGGCAGCTCGAGTTCTGGGGTTACTTCGGCCTCATCTACCTCGTTAGGGTCGTACTGGGTAATTTCTTCACTCATATACATCTTTAAACGAAGTTATGAATACATGCAACAATCGTCATAAACTTATGAGACGTCAATGTTGTTAAAAACTGTTTTAAAGAACAACAGACGTAGCGAAGAACACACGTGTTGGTAGTTCCTCATTAAAAGACTCACACTTGCCGCCTATTGATAGAAGTATGTCACTACACACCTCGTCCAATATAGTTGACTTCCGCATTTACAGCTTTTACTTGGTTCTGCTCTCTCGCTTTTATAGGTGTCAGCCGGCTGACTCGAAGCAGCCAATGGAATTCACTGCTTCAAGTCGGCGCCGCCGGCGCTGCTGAAGTCGAACATACCTAATGCCTGTGGTCAGAATCTGGCAATGCCCATCATGCTGGTCATGTGACTTCCGCACGCTTCCTGGTTCAGACATGACAGCGGTCTAGTCTTGTGATCTAGGAAGGCACAGTGCCTTTGAATGCCGAGTAGCAAGCTGTGTCCTCTAGTAGAGATGGCTGTCACCGGAGTAGGTGTCCTCTTTTTGTGTTTGCTTTTAGACTGTACAGTAAGTACCTAGTTTACATCCGTAATATAAGTTTGCTTAGACTCGTACTTCCTGTCGGTCACATCATTATGTTGGTTAGCTGTATAGCGCAACAGCTCCAGGATGTACAGAAGGATGCACTAAGTAGACTTTAGTAGTAGCCTATGGTGTAGGCTATTATTAATACTAATAACAATAAATGGTTATGGTCTGTCTGGTACACATTTATTATACTTAAGTAATTGGGCTGCTCTAATTGGTGATTTTAATGATTGATTACTGTAAAAGTCGCAATTAATGGTTAGAAAAATTCACGACAATTTTGTCACTCTATTTTTTTATTTATTCTGTATATCTCTCCACCAGCATAAATCACACAATACAATCTCAAACATTGGAAGGATAGATTGTTAACTGTTGAGGGACATCACCTGAGAGGCTATTCCATTGTTGTAAAAGCCTGTCTGTCACATGGGATTGTGCGACATGAGTCAGCAGTTGTGATCATTCTGATTGGTGTATCTAGCAAAGACTAATCACTATTGTAACATAGTGATATTATACTGCCAATTACATGCTTATTAGCTGTCCTCGTGTCAACTTATGAAAAGACAAGGATGTGATTATAAAATACATTTAGAAGGACAATTTTCACTGTTCTCAGCGTGGGGCGCCCCGTACCTTTAGCGTGGACTACAAAAGCGACTGTTTCCGGAAAGATGGGGAAGAGTTCCGCTACATCTCAGGAAGCATCCATTACAACAGGATACCTAGAGTATACTGGAAAGACCGGCTGCTGAAGATGTACATGGCAGGACTGAACACCATCCAGACGTATGCACGCATATCTTGTCCACTTTGTTAGAGGGCTAACAGTGTTGTAATAGTAGTAGTCTTAAAAAAGAGCATTGAATCCGCAAAATACAAGCCCATCCATTTATGTGCTTTCCTTTCAGATATGTTCCATGGAACTACCACGAGCCGTCTCCAAACCGGTATGATTTTGGCGGAGACAGAGATCTGGATCACTTCCTGCAGCTTGCCCATGACTTGGGCCTCCTGGTCATACTCAGGCCAGGACCATACATATGTGGAGAGTGGGACATGGTGAGAATGTCTGTGGATGTATGGTGTGGTTGTCTGAGCTTTATGGTTGTATTAATTTTTCCCATTGCAAAGCGCCTTGTATTGTACACTACCTGTGAACCCATCTGTCTGTTTGAAAGGGTGGTTTACCTGCCTGGCTGCTCAACAAGAAAGACATCGTCCTGCGTTCTTCAGATCCAGGTGTTACATCAAGTATATATAAGTACATAAGCAAAGTAGTATAACAATATAATGTATATGCCTGATACTATATGTTACAAATTAACATTAAATGGTTTCACACTGATCTGTGAGAAAGCCCGCTGATGAGTAGTTTTCTGGTTAGTTTGGACTAGACTCATCTTGGAACCCACACCTGGTTCTCCCATTTTGAAGTTACTAAATATTTAACTATCAGTCATGGTTTGTAAAGGCTACGGTTCAAGACTGCAGACAAAGTGCCATAAGTTGTAGCTATGCTTTTTTAATAACATGACAACAAACCATCCATATGTTTCAGACTATATTGCTGCTGTTGATAAGTGGATGGGGAAGCTGCTGCCAATGATAAAACCTTTCCTCTATCAGAATGGGGGACCCATCATCACTGTTCAGGTAAGGGGTACTGGTATCCTAATGTAGAACCTGTATGAAAATGTCTAACCATTGTTTTCTCAGGCCAAAATAAAACCCATTACCAAGTATCGAATGAAGAACGTTGTCATTTTCAGTCAGTACATTGTTAATCATGTGGTGATTAATACTCCTCTTCCCCACACATGCACTCTTTTATACACATGCACACACACAAACACCACTCTGCGTCAGGTGGAGAATGAGTATGGCAGCTACTTTGCCTGCGACTACAACTACCTTCGTCATCTGATTGCGCTGTTCCGTTCCCACCTGGGAGATGAAGTGGTGCTGTTCACCACAGATGGTGCTGGTCTGGGTTATCTCAAGTGTGGCTCCATACAGGGGCTGTATGCCACTGTGGACTTTGGACCAGGTACAGATTGAGGTTAGAGGCTGGATCAGTGTAGGCTGCTGATGTAAATGTGGTCAAGATGAGCTCCAATTGTTAATTGTGCTCATCATTGTAATGGCTCACTCTTTATTTCAAAGAGGATATTTGAATAAGAAATGGGCAGATTTTGAATACTTCACATGTGGTTTGATGGGATAAGTGAATAAGCTCTACCTATTTGTTGTGTTCACACTCTTACTATATTTGGATCCATTATTCAGACTGTATGTCACTTTAACATTGTGTCTGTGACAAGGATGTGTGTGGGTGTTTCCATGACTAGGAGGGAATGTGACTGCTGCATTTGAAGCACAAAGACATGCCGAACCACACGGCCCTCTGGTAAATCACCTACCTACAGTATCTCTATGCATACAGTACATACAGACTACCATATCCCCTCTGTTTGAGATGTTTATTGTTGTGCTTGGTAGAACATATTTTTAGTCTGATATCTACTGTTATAGGTGAACTCTGAATTCTACACTGGCTGGCTTGACCACTGGGGGGAGCACCATGCAGTAGTGTCCACCTCCATTGTAGCAAAGTCCCTGAACGAGATCCTTGCCTTGGGTGCTAATGTAAACATGTGAGTCACCCACCAATGCTGTGGCACTAACCACTGTAACGCTGTTAAAACTGTGGACCCGCCTCTGATTATCTGCTAGTAGTAGCTGTTAGTTATTGTAATTGTGAAAAGCATAGACGGAGGTCTATAGGTAGATGAGACTGAAACAGGCAGAAACGGCAGGGAGGCGGGGGATAGACCTTGCTTAGTAGTGAAGTTGGTAGGGGAAAATATGTATGTACATTGCACATGAATACACAAACAGTGTACATGAATGTAAACCTATACATGGTTAGGCTGTTACTAGTCATTAATAACAAATGATATGGTTGTAAGCATCACATGTAACTTTGCAGGTACATGTTCATTGGAGGGACAAATTTTGAATACTGGAATGGTGAGTGGTCCAAACCATTCTTTTGATGGAGAGATAATGATCATGTTGAGGGCTGTTAATAAGAAGATCTACTGGTGTTTCTAGGTGCCAATACACCCTACGCCCCTCAGCCTACTAGCTATGATTACAACGCACCACTAACGGAGGCTGGAGATCTTACAGACAAGTACTTTGCCATCCGAGATGTGATAAAAATGGTATGTGGCTTAGATTTCATTTTTTTAAGTTCTGTGCCAGAACTTTACAGTCAGACGGTCCCAGTACAAACACAATAAGAAACTGAATATAAACAAGCAGTTGACCGTTCTTTATAGTTTCAAAGGCATAAAAAACCTACATCCAGTTTCTATTCTTCATCTAAATAGTACCACAAGATTCCAGAAGGTCCAGTTCCTCCGACAACTCCTAAATATGCATATGGACCTGTACAAATGAAGAAGGTGAGGGTCAGACAAAATGTTTAGAACCATATACTTAACAAATGTTATTGTTGATTGGGTATTGTTGATATGCATTTGGATCTTCCAAGCTTTATTTTCTTGCTTGAAGTGAATTGGATTTGCTCTGCCCTGCCCTTTACAGTACCAGACCGTGACTGATGCCCTAAAAGTATTGTCTTTCTCTGGACCTGTCAAAAGCACTTACCCTCTTAACTTCATTGACATGAAGCAGGTACTCCCGAAAAACGTTTTGTGAATTATACAACAAAATACTTTTTGATTTAATTCCAGAATCTGAAAATGTATTTTTTATATGATGTATTTAACAATATACATAAACCTCTTAATTGCGATATTTATTTCCTGTCCCCGTTAGGCCTTTGGGTTTGTTCTCTATCGGACTATACTACCTGTTGACTGCAGCTCTCCCACCCCTCTGTCTTCTCCCCTGAATGGAGTCCACGACAGAGCCTACGTGTCAATAAATGGGGTGAGTTCTTGGTGTCATGGGTGGTGTTTCTTAGTTATTCTTTAGTCCTAAAACTTGCTGTTCATAATGCTGCCATCAATTCTGAGTACAAACACAAGAGGGTGCTGTTTTAAAAATAGATTGTTATTCTCTTCACTTCACACTAGCCTGGAATGGCCAGACCAATTTGTAAATGTGTATTAGTCTGGAACCTCTCAGTTAATTTGCTATATCCAAAGGGCTTTCTCAATGGGTGCAGACCAAAATGCCTCTGGATGCAATTTGATAGAATTGGATAGATACAAACAATCAGAGCAACAAATGGGTTGTCTTGTGTTATGAAAATGCCTCAACGGCCCTCCTCTGTACAGCCATTGTATTAAACACACCCCATATCAGATAAATGGTTGTGATTGGCCCAGCACCTTTCATGCCAGAGGGAAATCTCCTTGAATGGGAAGGTAGCCAGACCCATCTGCCAGAGCAAAGACACCATTAGCTTGCAGATTGGTCTGGTTACCAGGCTACATTTCAGTTTATGTATACATTTTTACCACTGAAATGTAATGTTGTGACTTTTAATCAGGTTGCCGTGGGTATCCTTGAACGGAACAAAGCCCAAACCATGAATATCACGGGGAAGGCTGGCAGCCAGGTGGACATTCTAGTGGAAAATATGGGAAGGGTCAACTATGGAAAAGAGATCAACGACTTTAAGGTTCTTTCCCACTTTTAGTTGAGCGGTAGTTTGAGCGGTACCAAAATCTTTGCAATGTCGTTTTTGTATGTTTGTTGGTAAAACAGTGATTTGTGTCACTGGTCATATTTCTTTGTGAATTTGACTTATACCTCCCAGGGACTGGTATCCAACTTGACTCTGGAAGCAGATGTGCTTGAGGGCTGGATCACATACAGCCTCAGCATTGATGAGGCCATCAGCCAGGGACTCCTCTGGAAAACTGACTCTTTTGAGGGGGCTATCACTGCTGCCCCCCCCTCCCACCTTTCCACTCCGGCCTTCTATGTGGGCAGCTTTGCTATACCCGAGGGCATCCCAGACTTGCCCCAGGACACTTACATTTATTTCCCTGGCTGGAGGAAGGCAAGTGTCAACATGGCTTCTGGTTATGAATAGATTTAATTAATTATGCATTTTAACATTGTTGTAATTAATAAGGTAATCACATATTTATGTAATGGAATTAGCGTGAAACATATCCAACACATAATGCATTATCAAGTAAATGTATTCGTTTTGTTGTTGTTTTTTCCATCAGGGACAGGTTTGGATCAATGGTTTTAACTTAGGCCGGTACTGGCCCTCCAGAGGCCCTCAGGTGACCTTGTACGTGCCTGCCAGTATCCTCAGCACAGCCATGCCCAATAACGTGACGGTTCTTGAGCTTGAGGGCGCTCCCGGGCCCTGCACTGTGAAGTTCACCATCACCCCAGTCCTCAATGCGACGGTCAAGTCAGAGTACAATCACAAAGGGATACTGTTTTATAAGAACGATTGGCTGTGATTCTCCTTGTCAATGCACATCAGGAAATGGACAGTTTGCACTAGGGCTTGCACTATTCATTATATACTTGTCTTATATCACCCAGCCTTATCCATACAGACTTTATTGGTGTAGGTACTATGAGGACAGCTATACTTCAAACTACTGGATCAGGTTCTGTGTTCTTTGTATAAATACCATATTAGCTGCACACTCAACTCCTACTCTACAAATATTGTTGAGGATAAGGGTTCAGTTTTGGGATGTGGCATTTAATGTTTATAATCTTTAAAAACATACATTTAACTTTAATAAGGTTAAAGGCTGATTGTACTACCTCGTTAATTGTGTTCTGTGATATTTCTCACTTTAATTTACACTTGTTTTTATTCAAATGTTCAAATTACAGAACTTCAGCACTTTGAGTGGTGCTGACAGTCAGTTTAGCTTGTTAATTCGTGAGTACTGTAAAATGCATCTACTTTAACTGCAAATTCATAAAAGCATGGCAGGATAATGTGCCAAATTCTGAACGGCTTTTTTTATGTTTTGTTTAGTGACTCCTCTGCCAGGGGTTCTTCAATATATGCTATTTTTATGGAATTTATCATTGGGATTTTTGTAATCATAAAATTTAATTCTTTTGCACTTTTTACAAATTATTTGCAATGTATATAACATGTCATTGTGATGCACAAGCCTTTTCAAACTTTTAAAATACTTGAAATAAAAAGCAGATTTTAGTCAAATAATTTGCGTACCATTAGGTACGTTCGACATGGACTGCGGCTGCATGAAACGACCGGCGAGAGTAGCCGCTTGCAGTCGGGGAGGAGTTGAAAACAGGCTCTGGTATAACTCAATCCAGCTATACTAATCATAAACAAGTGTGTTCGAAGAACCGAATTAGCCAGATCATGATAAGCAAGATGATGTCATCTTGGATGTGTCATTTGATCTCGGATGTAATAAGCGACGTACGGAGAACGGGCCCCAGGTCGTATCAGTCTATGGTATCAGTCCTTGACTAACCAATCAGCATTCATTAGCAGAATGCTAGCGTGTTATGGGCAACAACGACTCACCCTGTAAGAAATCGAAAGGACAACTTTAGACCTATAATCCATGTTGAACATGCAAAAACTACAATCAAATCGGAGATTTCTCAACGACAATCAGGCGAAAGAGACCAATTTAGCCGTTTAGCTCCATAGACTCCCATTCAACATGCACTCGCTCGCGATCACCCCCAGTGTAACTCTGGTGGAACTGCAGCCAAATTCGGTACAATGGGGCTTAATAGGGAGTGGCAAGGCTCTCCTTAAACAGGCTCTGCTAGTACTGCTAGAAGTACACACACTCGATCAGCCGGAAAGGGGCTCCGTGTGAGTACGAAATACAGCTATTACCACAGCTAAAACTATATTAATTTGTTGTGGTTCTGTATTGACCTTATCCATTAACATGTATGTGTGACTAGCTAGATAGTTACAGCTACAATACAAATGATAACATTGTTAATAGTTGCAATAGCCTGCATATAGCCCTTGGTATTGTTTGGGCTAATTTACTCGCTAGATCTAGCTAGCTTTCAAGCTCTAGTCTACATACTGACTGGCTAGTTTACGATATAACGTTGATTACACTGAATGTACTTCCGTCTAACGTTATCTATTGTACATCAACTGTACCTGGTCGTGATTCAGTGAGAGGAGAACCACTTTCATTCTGTTAACGAACACGGATTAGGCACAATCCAACCGAAAAGGTCCTGTTGGAGCTTTGCTTGGTCGAAGCATGAAGATGAATACAACCCAAAACGACTCTTGGCAGTAGGGATTCTATAACACAGCTGAAGAAAAAAGTAGACAAGACTTCAACCAAGACATCACACATAATCCCGCCCATACCCACTTACTGTACAGCAAACTCTCGGTCTACCGTAAACCATGGTAGATAACCGCTATGCGACAGCCCTGGTCATTGGGTCAGTTCTGAGCCTTCTAGCTACAGTCTATTTATCTGTCGCTATCGGAACACAGCACTGGTACCAGTATCACAGTCTGCCTACGAAAAATGAAGCTAGCAACATCTCAGAGCTCCAGGAAGAGTTCATCCATGGCGAGTTTGATGAGAGGGCCTACAGTGACACTCTTTTTCAGCTGAATGGGATTCTGGGACTGTGGTGGAGATGTATCTTGGTGCCTGGACAGTCACACTGGTTCAAAGAGCCTGGTGAGGATGAGACTATGTCCTGGCTCATGGACACACGCACACACACACTCATAGGCTACACATCTCTGCTCATATATAGTATCACATTCAGTCGCAAATATATCCCTTTTTTTTCTCCCTCAGATCCCACAATGGTTACCCAGTGTGTGAGCTTCACTCTGCCACAACAGTTTGATCCCAAGTATAAGGAACCAGGGAACCATAACAGTGGAGAAGACCTGTTGAGGACCTGTGAGAACCATTCCCTCACTTTTACCTTTGCACTCATACACCCACTGACTTAATCTGAGATGTTTGTATAATCCGATGTGTTTATTCTCTGTGGGAGCAGACCTGTGGAGATGTCAGTTCCTACTTCCCCTTGTGTCCCTGGCCCTGGTCTTCCTTAGCGGGCTGATCGGGGTGTGTGCCTGCCTGTGCCGCAGCCTCACCCCCACCCTGGGAGTGGGAGTACTCCACCTACTGGCAGGTGAGAGGAGTGTACAGTCTGTCACTGCTCTGCTAGCTTCCAATTTCTGTACATTTTGTATGAAATGGAATAGGATAACTGCTAAAGATTGGCTGTAGGGATGATATCTATTTTGTATCATGAGGTTGCTTCCCAGTATGGACACAGGGAAGGAACTTCCATGTCGATTCTCTATTGAAAGGGTCTCTGATTTGAGACATTTCGTCACGCTTAAGCCTGCTTAAGTGTGAGTTTCATTGAACACATGGCTTTCCTATCCTTCCCCCTACAGGACTGTGTTCGCTAGGCACTGTGTGCTGTTTCCTGGCTGGGATGGACCTGCTCCACAGGGCCTCAGACCTGCCCAAGGGTGTGGATGGCTCACTAGGCTGGTCCCTCTACCTGGCCCTCATCTCCTCTCCACTACAGATGATGTCTGCTGCCTTGTTCCTGTGGGCTGCAAGGAGCCACCGACAGACTTACACCCGTATGACCGCCTACAGGGTGGCATAGAGGATCAAGAAATTCATTACCCACAAGGTCACTGCCTACAGGAAAACATCAAGGGGCAATGTCAAATGAACTACAATAACCACAACTAGTAGCATAGCCAAGTAGGTTGTCATGGCAATCCTAAATACAGACCTTATGGAGTGAAACTAAGAACCACTTCATCTAATACTCACCTGAATGAAAATAGGGTTTAAAATCCCATATTCCACCTAAAAGCACAACCGTCCTGAATCCTACCTTTTGCCAGTACAACCTTAAATTGGGCATAATCCACAAAAACAGTTTTATATTGGACATTTCTCTCACCAAACCTATACCCACACCCATTATGAATAATGGTTTCTTTAGAATTGATGTTTTCTACTTAGTTTTATTTTTTCTGTACACTTCGATTCAAGAAAAATAATTGTGAAAATAAATGCATAAATTTCTTGCCTTTATCTGTTGCCATCACTCCTAAACTATTTACAGTAGCTTGCTGAATGTATGCATGATTAGGTTACTTCAGCCATTATGTGGATGATCCCAAATGTTTTTTGTTTTATTTCTGTAAATTATTGAACCTTCTAGAGACTATTTAACCTACTTTTAACTATGATCTGATCAGATAATAATCGGTTTCATACATTTTTGTGGTATATGCTAATCGAATGTCACTTACCGGAATGTAACCACTCCCTCAAAATTATTGTCACTTATGATTATGGATGTTTATTTAAATGTAAACCATCCTTGCTAATTTAATACCACTCCAGCTATCATCTTATCTTATTTTTTTCAGACTGCAATAACCCCCATGTTAGCTTGGGAAAAGGATACCTCACTCAACAATACAGTTTACTGTGGTGTGAATTGTGGATTTTATAAGTGTTTCATATATAGTACAGCCTAAAGCACACAGTGTATTTGTGTGTGTATGAATACATTTTCAATAAATGAATTGAGGCTGCTTGACTTGATGATTCAGCAAGAACTAAACCGTTTTAAGGATTAAGTCTGAACAACTGAACAACATAAAAAATACAAGTACAGTTAATGTGTCTGCAAGTGTCCATTTAACTTCACATTTGTTTACAGAGTAGAAATATCTGAGATAAGAAATAACCATTACATTGAGACTGAAATTACATTAGACGAGGAAAGATTCCTCAATCTTTATTCACTTGCAAGCATGGAATAGTTATCATTTTCTTCCGTGCTAGGCGAAAGGCAATATTCTTCTCGTAGTATGCTCTTTCATTCACAAAGAATGGGTAGAGTGGCTCTTCCCCTTCATAATGCACTGTTTCTCCCGAAAACGACAGAAAAATTGGGTCCCCCTTCTGGAGAAGACAGAAGTCTCTGTCCTAGAAAGAGCAATTGTATGATAAAACTGAATACAATAAAAAAAATAAACCTTTACTTTTGGTAAATATAGGTGGCCCTTATTAGTACAACACATTTGGGGGAAATTTAGATTATGAATTTTCATGTACAGTACCTGTAGTTGGGGGTGGATAGCTGCCATGATTTGATTTGTCTCAGGGTGTCTTGGGTAGTCAACCACACTCATGAAAGTGAACACCTCCAATTTACCCCCTTCAAAGACACTTCCTGGGTGAGATAAGATGGGAAGATTTATATAATATAGTGTTTCTTACAAAAAATTACAGTGTGTTATCTAGGAGTTGTAGCTCAAGTACCTGAGTTGAAATCTTTGACCCAGTCTAGTGTCTGATCAACTGCCTCTTTCATCGCGTTGTAGATATCAGCTCTGACCACCCCATGTGGCTGTGGACCAACCTCAATTGCTGCAGTAAGAGAAATTAGAAATGTATTGTGGAATAAATTGAATTTCCGGTGTACTTATGTTCACTAATCGAAACTAAGCGTTTGCTATTAATAAGAGTTGATTGTGTCTATTTGTCAGGCTGAATAGATGTCCAGGGTCAGGAAAAACTACTGGGTAAACGTCCCTTGTGATGACTACGGGGAGAGCTCAAACTATGATCTCTGCCCTGAGAGTGGTCATGGACTGGGAGCTGTGAATCTCTTTCTTTGTGACTGTTGTAACACCATTACTGCCTCTGTGTTTACTTTCTTGTGCCCTATAAAAAAAATGGTCCTCCGGCATTCAAAGCTGAGAGAAACATAATTGAGACCTAAGCCTGGTGTTGTGTTGTCATTTATTGTCAAAGGTCTGGTTTTCTCTCCCTATCTGCAGATTGATAATACTTCCAGATCTAAACCGAATTTAGTCACTCCGTTAGTGAAGAGACGGACAAAACACTTTATTCATCAGTATACTTTGAGAAACATGCATGGGAGTTGTAATGGAATTGTAAATAGAAACTCCATGAGCATAATGAAATGTGCATGTCCCTGGACATCCACACAAGCACAATCGTATCCAAATAAAGTGCATTAAACCCACTTATACTTTATCAGTATGTATCTCTCTCACATACACACTGACACACGTACCTATGCCATGCTTTCCCAGAGATTCCTGGGAGTAAGCCTCAGAAAGGGGTATATCCAGCAAGATTAACCTCACAGGCATAGAAGTTATCTTCTTCTGAGAACAGATAAAAAAGGCACATGTCTTGTATGAATCTGAATAAGTCTGTTCAGACAACAGTTTGTCTGAACCACAGACAGTTTGAATTGTCCCCTTTTAATCCCTGTAATGGATTGTAATCAATTTTATTGGATATTAATGCATTGGAGTCCAATCTAATCTACAGATGATTTATACACACTAAAGTTTATGATTTACCTTTGTGCAGATTCAGCTCACCTGGATGTGCTTGTAGATGTGGAGGCAGACCCAGTCAGAGAAGGAGTAGGAGATGATACAGAGGCCCATGTTGGACGTGGTGTTGTGCAGGTCACAAAGCAAGTCCACAGCCTCCGCACTCCCCTTGGGCCCCAGCTGGATGTTCAGCTCTTGGGCTCGACCCACTTCATATGGGCTGGCATCTGTCACCAGGGAGCTTGGGAGAAAAGGAACAGATGTGGAAGAGGGACAGGGAAAGGAGAGAAAGAGTAGTGTTGGCATGTTTTGTGAGAGTCTTATGGTGTGCCTTCTAGAGGGAGTAGACTGGACTGGCTGCTCTGAAAGGAGGAAGACAGAGATAAATAGAGTGAGACATCGGAAAAAGAAAGGAATACCAAATAATCACAGAATAACAGACCTGTTTTTCTGTTTTATTTTCTTTTTGATTTTTACTGCTTTCTTTACCTGAGTATATCATCAGTGAAACAACGATTGAGATCTGTATCTGTGTATCTCCTGCAGACCTCCACAGCTCGCGGATTGGATATCACTGTGGTAACTGAAGCTGATCCCACCTTCTCAACCTTCTGCCTCTGCATCTCCCTCACCACATACACTCCTGACATCTCGTTGCCATGGGTACCACCACAGACAGCGACCCGGGACAATGGAGGGAGAGAGACCTGTTCCATCTGGTGAAAGTAAGTTTGGTGTGATTTTTTAACCATTGCTATATCAACAAAAGTTGTGTCACAGTTCAGTGGATACTGTTCAATAGTCGACTGCTCACGGATGGCTTAAATAGCTAGACTTTATGGGTTAGAGATCATCAGAGGCCTATGAAAACTATTGTCCATGACAATGATTAGAGGCAGTTTCATCACTCATTACACTGTCTAGTTTATGCCAGTTAATGCCTCACTAGGGTTTGCTGTTTTCTCCTGCTCTTGCTCATTCTGCACTGCAATTTCATCTTGTCTAATTGAAATAAAAAGGGTTTTGCTTGGCGTGATGGTATCACCATGTCAATGTTCTTAGTAGGAAGATACCTTTTATACAATGTTCCCTGTCCAGAATATCGGGATTGAAATACCGTTTTTATAGACACCAGGGGTCAATTCAGCCCCATGGTCCTTTTAACTTTGTATGGGTTATTGCTTTCCAGAAGAACCTCCAACTATTGTTCGGTTGAACCAATATACTTGTTTTAACACTCTTTCGTGCAAGTTTCTGTATTTACTGATCTAATTTCTGACTCAAGTGTACTTTAGTTAAGATCTTTCATGATTTTTGTCACAGTTTTTCAGTTTGCTGTATCACAGGCACATTCTAAACTGCATTCTCTGTATTATTATTATTTTTTTACGTGGTACTTCTTGGTGTTATAAAGATTGAAACATTGCAGTCTTCTCACATCCAAAGTCCTGCAGTCTCTTAAATGTTTAATTATAAATACAATACAGTCTTGGAGTTATTAGCTAATCAATTAATAAGTAGATTAATATGGTGTCTAAAGAATTTGGCAAATGCCATATTGTGTCTAAAACGTTTGGTTGCGCCCGCCCTGTAACATGTATACAATTCTTTTTTTATGGTTATTACAGAGGCAATTTGATAGATTATTCTCTGAAAGTAAAAACACGCAAGTAAATTCAAAAAACTGACACAGAATACTGACTAACACTGACATATTCTAACTAGCAATCAAACCTATTCAAACTAGCAAAGACTGACAGGCACTCAATAAAACATATGCCTTCTTACAGTACATGTAACATTCCTAAAAAACGTCTTACTTTAGTTGTTGGAGACAGACTAAGCATAACAAGAACTGTAGAGTAGTCTACAGTTCTGTCTTACCGTATGGTTTGGTTAAGAATATGCCCTATAAACTGGCTCCTTTGCTTCTCTGTGATATGTCTTTACTCGTCTGACCTAGTTATCTGTGAGCTTTCAATGACCTTTAAACTTAGTGGAACTTTACTCCAGAATGGCCCTGCATGAGTTGAACTGCTCTGTCATTTAGTCTTAAAAGAATAGCAGCTCCAAGATGATATTCCAGACATACTGTATATAAAAACATACACACTCTCACCCATACATACACAGCACACACATGTAGACATACATGTAACTATTCATGTTTACTAATCAGCTGACTTATAAACTCCCCCCCTTCATTTTCCTCTCAGTAAAATGTTCTGTTTTTCATCCACTGCAGCAATAAGTGCTGAGTCAAGTCAGAGAAGGGAAGAGAAACAGGGAGGTAGAGAGATAGACAGAGAAAAAGGGTGGGGTAAGAGTGAGAGTAAAAGAAAATTAGGAAGAAATTAAAAGGGAGTGGAAGAGAGTTTCTAGAAATAACAATGCTTCTTTTCACTATGGCGCCCACTATAAGTTTGATATATCTCTGCATTCAATAGGCTCATTCTTACACAGACCCGTACAGTAAGGGCTAAATCATATTGTGTCTCTAATGACTTCTTTCTTATGTTTATCAAAGCTCTCTTCATCTCTACCTTCTTTATCTTCATTCTGTGCAATTCTCTCTCTTGCCTTTCCTCTTCTTCTGAAGAAGGAAGCTTTAATTAGACTAGTAATCCTCCTGGGGGATCAGTCAAAGACGCACATCAATGGACGTATACTACGTTTAAGGTCTTACTGACTTGCCCTCTCCTGGAGATAGGACATACTTATCTGGCAAAGACTGAACATCAGAACAATAACTATTTCACTGTAAATATTTTATTACTATAGCCAAGCGTATTTTCCAGCACTGTTCCCGTAATCTACCTTGTATTTCCATTGATACTTTCTTGGTGGGTGGGGTTATGTAAATGTACACCCTTCCATCTAAATTATATTATTGAAATATTAAATAGATGGACCTACAATCTGCATTTTCTAAAGACACCTTATTAGTGGTGCAAATGCCATCTCAAAAATGGGGTCCAAAAGGGATACTTTTTCTGATGCTCAATACTGGAGAGGTCCAGTAAAAAAACGACTTTTCATGTGTTATGGTTATGGTTATGGTTTGTAAACAGCCTCAAATGACAGGAAAAACTTGACTGTAGGTTTGGGTTCCAAAACGGATGAAACAATGTTACGGCCCTATCTTGGGAGTCAGGTGGCTGAGCGGTTAGGGAATTGGGCTAGTAATCCGAAAGTTGCTGGTTCGATTCCCAGCCATGCAAAAATGACGTTGTGTCCTTGGGCAAGGCACTTCACCCTACTTGCCTCGGGGGGAATGTCCCTGTACTTACTGTAAGTCGCTCTGGATAAGAGCGTCTGCTAAATGACTATTAATGTATCTTGCGTTTGTCAATATGGATTGAAAATTACGAAAACAAATGGCGGCTCCAGTAACTTCTAAAGAGTTTGAAAACGTTTCAAAACATTTAGTCATTTAGCAGACGCTCTTATCCAGAGCGACTTAACATACTTAACATACTTAGGCTGTTAAATTATTGCAAATATTTGAAATGTTCCATAAAGATTGTGTCCCCCTGGTAATGTCCATGTTCTGTTTAAAATAAATAAATAAATAGAAACCAAAGGCACTCATTTCATCTTTGATGCTTGGTCTATAATAATAAGTCTATGTGGTCAGAATAGCCACAAGAGCATGCTGCTTTGCATGCTGCAAAATGCAACCTAATGCAGTGCCACATCCTGTTATTTTTGCCATACTACATACTTCTGGCAATACCATTAAGTATGGTACCATTGGTATTGGGACGCACCCTTCCCTGTCCTAAAATCCCACAATGCCTTGCGTTGCTCACGATACACATGTGACTTAACTCCTGACTCAGTACGTGTGTGCTGGTTTTGCAGTGTGAACTTGAAGGTAAGTTCTATAAATTCGTAATTTTTTATCATTTAAATAAATATTGCCGTAGATTACAAATCGAACAGTTGTCCGCAAGGTCAAGGAACAGAGCGCGCGTGCATGTAAGCGTGTAGTGGTGCCACCTGAGTTCCTAAACAACCAACCACTGCTGCAAATAAAAAATGGGCAAACTCTATTAAGTGATAGACAATATATAATAATCGTAGACTATGCACAAATATAGTTTAAGTTTAAGTGCACTTTAAATAAGCAGGTTGTAGTCAATGATAATTACAATAGGTAAATATATTGGGTTGATTTGTCAGACATCTCAAGTTTCCCGGAAGTTCCGGGAGTCTCCCCCATTTACGGTGCGTGTCCACTACAGCGGAGCGGAGCGGAGGCTTCCAATTCATTTTCAATGAAATCGGGCGTTGACGCTTGCGTATGGCATTGTGGGAAGGCGAACGGAGCGGAGTGTCAGAGAATGTCTAATATAGAGAGAACTGCCCATAGATATATAAATATCTATGGAACTGCCACTCTCGGGAAACTTCCGGGTTCTGAACTGGTTGCAGTTCCACTCTAGTTCCATCTGAGGGCGCTAACGGTCAAGTGCAGAATGAATGGAGTTCTATGGCGCTTATACCCCTCAAAATCCACTTTTCTCAGGATATAATTTTTTGTCTAGTAATTTGAATTCTGAATTCGAAAGGGGAGGCAAAAAACTACACACCGCTGGGTGATAGATTTTTTTAAAGTCGCCTTTCTGTTCTAAAAAGCCTTTTAAAACGTCATTGACGTCATACACATTGTACGGCCTGAGATACTGCTTGACGGCAAGTGCTTACTTCCACTTTTCTCTCGAGGCATCGACAACACATCTGACAGGTTCTCCCTGTCAATATACATGCTAGAAAGAGTTTTGGTTTGCTAAAGTTGTTGCTAATGTTGCTAATGCTCTGACATTCTGGTTCTGCTTCGGATGCCATCAAGCGGGATCTCTGGTCGTAGTCAGTCCTTCACTAACCAATCAGCATTCGTTAGCAGAATGCTAGCGTGTTATGGGCAACAACGACTTACCTTGAAAGAAATAGAAAGGACATAAGTACTCGTTCATTCAACTTTCGACCTGTAATCCATGTTGAACATGTAAAAACTACAATCAAATCTGAGATTTCTCAACGACAATCAGGTGAAATAGACAAATTTAGCCGTTTAGCTCCATAGACTCCCATTCATTCTGCACTCGACCGCGATCACTCCCAGGGGAACTCTTGTGGAACTGCAACAAAATTCGGTACAATTGGGCTTAATAGGGAGTGGCCAGGCTCTCCTTAAACAGGCTCTGGGAGCGTTGCAAGTTGGATTTTCTCAACTTTATGTAAATGAGAAGCGTGAAAACGCTAGCGTTGGCCAATCGGATTGGTTTCTTGTTTCTTGTAACGTAGCAACTGTTTCTCATGGTAAACATTTGAATCGACTGATTCATACTGTATCGGGTGACATTTCTAGGTTTTACAATTTCAAGATGGAGGAGAAACTTATCGTATGTGTCTGCACACCCAGTTCTGTTCAGAACAAATTTACCTAATGCGACAAGCCTGAATTTTAAGATTACATTAAACTAATAATGCATGGTGCAGGGTTGCCGACGTTGTCAGTGTCCCTAGTATGTTTTTATACTTTTAAATTCAGTCTCGTCACATTACGTGACTGTTCTGTGCCACTGCTACTAGTAGCTTGCTAGCCCAGCCTACAAATGACTGGTTGAGTGACCGGTAGCGTAACATGTAATGTACTGTAATCTTGCACTAGTAAAAATCAGTATTAATGTTGTGTAAAAGTGGTATTTTGATTGACATTGGCCGGGTTTCCCAGATTCGTTAAGAAGCTAAGTACATGAACCCAAGTCTGCACGCTTGGCCATGACTACAACAGTGACCTTAGATAACTACAACTCTGTATTAACTTGTCTAACACGCCCCCTAGCGTGGTATACTGTGGGAAGGCGAGCGGTGCAGAGCGTTAAAAAACGCTGGAGTGGACACGCACCGTTATATTTAGAGCGAGCGAGAGACTGTCCAATTGTCATTTCTGGTAGAGACGGGTGCATTATTTGCATAGTGCACACAGTGGCCTGTCTTTTGAATGATTAATCTATGACCAGCCACCACAGTCTGTATCTTGGCACAGTCACCGGCCATGAGATTTCACGCATTTCTATATTTGACCAAGGAAGCATTGTTGGAGTTTGAGAATAGCCAATGTTATAATGTCAATCAATTATGGCAGTTTCAGTTAATGGAATAGCTAGAACAGCAATGTTGTAAAACGGAGCATTCTCTCCTCACTGCACTCCTGCTATTGTGTTTTAAGTATTAAAATGTTAAAATGAGTAATTCTCAGTTTTATTTTTGCTATCGAAGGCTGAACCATGGGTCGTCTCGATGGGAAAGTGATCGTACTTTCTGCTGCAGCTCAGGGGATCGGACAAGCTGCAGCAATAGTAATATTACTCCACACCCATACTTCACCTTAGTGATTGAGCTTGATTGAGTCACTAGGTGAGAGTGAATGTGTGAGTGACTAATCAGTAAAATATTAACCTCTTCAAGAAATGTATTGGTTGGGCCTAAGATTCAAGATTCACTTTATGGTCCCACAAACTGGAACACCCGGCTTGCCTTCACCCCAAAACACCTGGGCCTACATATTTGTAAAGAAATGAAAAGCCCATGTTTATGACATTCAACAAGCAATTATATTTTCTCCCATTGTAGGCTTTTGCCAAAGAGGGGGCTCAGGTCACAGCGACTGATATTAATGGAGAGAAACTGAGGGAGCTTGATGGATATCCAGGTACATTCTGGATTTTGTGTTTACTAGTACCATCTACTTAGCCTAGTCCTAACCAGACTCTCGTACTAGTGATGGGAAGTTCGGATCATTTTACTGACTCGGTTCTTTGAATGTCGTTCAGTAAAATGAACAAATCTTTTTTCGAGTCATTCGTTCATTTCAAAGGGGGGCATATTTAAGCCAATTCCCTGGCTTAAATATGTCCACTGCAAACATTTATCATATTCTCATGTAGGCCTGCATGTAAACCAGAAGATACTATTTTAAAAGAAATTCCTGGATTAAAATAATGCATCATGACAATTTGTATGATTCAAAATGGTCATTTCACACTAGCATCTAATTATCATGGCAAACAATTACACTGCACTTAACTGTAAATAAAGTACATAAAAGTCAAAATAACAAAACCTGTAATTATTACTTGTGAACGAATATCATTCAAGCCTACAAGTATTTTTTGTTGTTCGTTGAAGTAGTCAATTATTTTAAATACAATTACAATTCATTATTTCATAATCATTTCATTTTTATAGGCTATATTAATCTATTAAAAATAGAGTCAGCTCTTCAGATATGCGAGCCAGCTCCCGACGTTCACCTACAAGAGCCGGCTCTCCATCACTAGCTGGAAAATCAAACGAACCCCGTGGGGATCAAAGATTGTTCTTGCTCCGGCTTTAACCTCTGGATATTCGGCAGCGTTGCCACAACGGACCGAATGGCTTCGCTCGCATCTTTCTCCGCCGCCATTACGGAACTACAACACAAACTAGCGCACAACATCAACTTCATCGTTGTCAGCCACTCCCTCTGTTCGCTGATTGGACAGGTAGAAAGTTAACCGGAGACATCTGACTTACGTACCGCAACATCAAAATTGAGCGGAAGTACGTAGGAGGGCAGAGCCAGGCTACCATCTACTGGCAGTAATTACAAATACAGGCCACAATCTTCAGGATTTCTCCTCTTTAACAACTGAACAACACATGGGCAAAATAGTTGATTCAGTATAGTTACAATCTCCACTGAAACATCACTGAATGCCGTTAGTACCTTTTACACACATATTTTTTCTTTGCCACATACACATTCTCTTAGTGCAATCACATTTCACTTTCAGTGATTGTAATGTGTAAGCAACTGTATTCTAAGTAATACCACTTTAAAATCAGCAAGGATTTGCCCCTTTGAGTCAACTATCACCAGGGGTGCTTTTATATATTGAGTAAATATTCACAAGCAGAAGATGAATGGGGCTGTGGAGTGCTATTCCTTCATCGCATGCTACTCTCCTCACACACACACATACTAATCCTATTAATCTATAGACCCAAATCGCTTCACGTGGCCATTTGTTCCCGCCTTGCAGTACTTGCACTGCTATAAGCAAAGTATTTTTGTTTTCTCTCATGGTTGGTTGGGCCTTGTTTTGTGTCATTGTTTCATCTAGCTCTCCATCTAGATTACCATCTAAATGCAGTCCATCTAGCTCTGTGTTAGAATGGTGGTTGGCTGCAAGAGGTCAAGGGGCACCAAATGTAGCAAATAGCTCACATCTGAACATAATTTCTTGTCAACTACCAGTTGGTCTTTTTTGTCAATCAGTAAAATAAGTAGCTGGCATATTATAAATTGTCTGCCATTATCTTCCTTTCTCGTAGGAATCAAGATCAAGGTGGTGGATGTGACAAAGAAAGACCAAGTCGAAGCTCTTGCCAAGGACCACGACCATGTCGATGTTCTGTTTAATGTTGCCGGGTAGATGATTTAGACCCTATAAGTCAAAGGAGCTCTTCACTCAAAATTGAAGTTTTGTATCAATATATTATGCATTATTATGTATGAAAATAAAAGTTCAACATCTTTCAAGAGCTAGCTATACTTAATGAAAATAATAATAAGACGACAGGCAAGTCGGTGTAGGTAATAATCAATTGTTAATAATTAAATGTCCTCTATATTTACAAACATGTTGCTCTCCTAGGTACGTGCATCACGGCTCCATCTTGAACACAGAGGAGGCAGACTGGGATTTCACTATGGACGTTAATGTTCGCAGCATGTACCTTATGATCAAAGCCTTCCTGCCCAAGGTGACCCCGAATCCTTTTCCCCCTTCTTCCACCACCAGTTTGGGGATTAGAGGAGACATATGTCCCCTCTAACATTCCCTTAATCCTTAGTGTGAAACAGATAACTGCCTGACATGTTGCTGACATGATTCTTTTTTTTGTTCTTTTTTTTTTGTCTGCTTGTATGGATTAGCTGTATTACTTTGAGCCCAGGATACTAACTACCAAATGCTAATCCTGCTTTAACCATAAACTGACCAAGATGCCTAATGGAAGGCGATTCGTTTTTTGTACAAATAAGTAGTCTATTTTTTCCATCTTCCCTTGTGTTGAGTGACTTAGCTGATGCTTATTTGCTTTCTTTTGAATCAATCTGTCGAAAGTATTTCATGTTTAATCGATTAGTCCCTTATAAGTCCCTTATAACGGTTTATAATTTATAATCTAGATGCTGGAAAGGAAGTCTGGGAACATCATAAACATGGCGTCAGTGGCATCCAGTATAAAAGGTTAGCTGTGTTAGGTGTAAAAGTACACCCCCTGATGTTTGATATGCCTTTTACCACAGTCATCAGTTAATGTGCAAACAAGGACAAGGGCCTCAGAAGTCCATGCACACTTAAGCTGATCCTCTAAGCCCTGACAATGTAATTACTTAAATAAAACCCGTGTGTACATGTCAACCTTTTCCCCAGGTGTGGTGAACCGTTGTGTATATAGCACCTCCAAGGCTGCAATTATTGGACTCACTAAATCTGTAGCGGCAGATTTTCTTGAGCAAGGCGTTCGCTGTAACTGTGTCTGTCCTGGTAAGCATTTCACTGTATTTGACTTTGACTCACAGCAAGTATTAATTTAACACTGTAAAAATAATTACAGGTCTACATTTTTCTATTTTACCACCCCATAGCTCCTTGTACACATTTTACTGAGTAATTCACATCACCAGCTATTGTTCATGATGCTCAGCTCACCTCTGTACCCCAAAGGGACTGTTGACACGCCATCTCTGAGAGCGAGAATTCAGGCTCAACCAGATCCAGAACAGGCCTTCAAGGACTTTATGGCAAGACAAAAGACGGGTAGAATGTGCACAGCTGAGGAGGTGGCTCACCTGTGCGTCTACCTGGCCTCAGATGAGGTAAGGAGATGGGAGGGGAAGGGCAAGCCCTGGTATGGCTTGTGCTCATTTTTATAGTAACAAACTGGCTAAAAGCGGTTTGCCAGATTTGAAGTTACCATTGGGTCAGGAAAGCACCGATGCATTCTGTATGTGACCTGGGTCTACTTACTTAGTGAGGCTAAGGCTTTGGCACTAGGAACTAGTGCTGAACTTCAGGTACCCCCCCCCCCCCCCCCCCTTGCTACTGACAATGTGAGTCTCAGTTTCTGAATCATATTACAAAATATAGGCTAAACAAGGTTCGAGGCTGTTGAGAGTATCTGCATGTTGGGTGTATGACTTGTATGTGTTGCAATGCATTAGTAGGTAATGCACAGTTGTGTTTAATGGCTTACTAGTTATGTCAGATTTGACTGTCCATTTTATTTTCCAGTCTGCCTATGTAACTGGGACAGAACACATAATCGATGGAGGATGGAGTCTCTGAAGACCCTGCAGTGGGAACATAACAGCATAACTGTGTACTGTTCAAATCAAAGCCTAGGCCTATTTTTTTTTTGCTCATTGAGCAGTGGGGCCTTAATTTGCAATTAAAGACCATTGTTGCCTCACAATTTCACAACGGTTTTTAATATAGTAATGCATCAAATTAATGTTATTCGCTGTACTTTTGAGCCTGTAATTGTGTATGTATCTGAATTAAATAAAGAAACGTAGAGGTATTTCGGTTTTTCGAGTTATTAAAATGAAGTCAGTGATGAATTGAACTGACTAGCCCACCCCCTCAAAGTACACAGCTCTACGCCTCCCCGTTAGCTGCAACTAGTGCGGCTGTCAGCTAGGCATCGCTAATCCTCTCGTTCCTGTTTGTCTCCATCTGTGAAATCCGTTCGTTGGCATACGGAGGCAGCTAGTTCAAGTGGAAGCATGACAGTTATTGAGATATCGGTGAGTAGTTTTCTTTTTCGTGGAAATAATATAAAAAGGATAACAAGTTGCTCAGTGATTTCTAGTATGATGGATTTCGATATAGTTAGAGCTAGAAAACCTACTAGTAGCTAGAGATAGCTGTACAGTAATTTGGTGTCTGAATTCTTAATGGTTCATACTGTACCAAACAGTTTGTTGTAAAATGGACTAATACAACTATAGCCAATTCACCAATTCATAGTGTGTATTTACGTGTTCTCGAAAGGTAGCCTAGCTTGCTCAAACATGATTTAGTTGTAGGCTACTGTAGCCCTCTTCACTGGTAAATGTCACAGAGGGCTTCAATCACACAGATGCCTACATAACCGCTCCCAAACATCCCTAACTCCCCAAAGAAAAGGAGAAACGTCAGAACAAAAGGAAACCTTGAGAGGACCACATGAGTATTAGCAGCTGAAGTTAGCTAGCTCAACTGCCTGTCAATAGGTGCCATATGGTCTCGCTGTAATGCTACCGTTGATTAGTGTGTGGTCTCTTCAAAAGTGGATTAACCAACGTCTGTTGCTAGGTAGCTCCTGTTCAAAACAATTCTGTTTATGTCCAGTGTCTTTGACTTTCACACTAAATTTCCTGGTAGTGTTCATATTTCACCTGTGCCATGACAGTGCTACGGCTACATTTTTATAATGTAGTTCTGCTAGTGTTAAGGCATGTCTGACTATGAGGGGCCATGTGGACCAAAATTCAAACTCACCTCTTATACACTGCTTTGAACACCTTCATGCCTCTCACAAACACTACTGAAACACTCACATTCACTGCTGAACTCTTTGCAAGTGCAAATGTAGCTTCACACAATGACAACTGTAACTGTCTCATACTCATTAGTGCAAACCTCTCATACATACCACACATGCAAATGAAAATGTAACCTCACATATGATTGAAAATGTATCCACTTACACAACAGAAAATTTAATCTTACACATACAACTGAAATTGTAACCTCTTATCTTGATTAATTGAAATTCTGTATCAAAGCATGGTCTACATAAAAAAAATTTGATTCCCATATTTTTCAAACATTCTAATTATACTTAAATTCTTCAGAAAAAGTGTGAGGTGTAGAAATATGTAGCGTTCACTCTCTACTGATATTGTTTTATGATAGAATTTCCTATGAACAAAACCACCGTAAAAGTATCCATATGAAAATGCAGGTATACGGTATTCGGTCATTACCCAAAGCTTATGACCGTAGGTAAGGTTGGAATGTTGATCAACGGGTAAATCTAAAGCGTCTGTAACAGTTTCACTGTTTTGTCACCCTACATCACCCTCAAGAGGAGGAGAAACACAGGGTTAGTTGAAGAAAACCTGCCAGCGAGCAGGTTAGTTTCACAGAGTATGTTGCCGTAGTAATCTACCTGGCCACCTTGTGGTGTTGTGCTGATCATTTGCTTCCCAGCTCTGTAGCTGACCGCTCCCCAAACTGCCATATTGACACATTGATTCGTAGGCCATTAGCAAAAAAAAAAAAAAAACTATATTCTTGATGCGTCACTGTGTTCAGCCTATGATGAGCACCTATCTGTGTCACCGACCCCTCTCTGGAGGAGGGGTCCCTCACTGAATTGTTTCGTCTTCCCTTGAGTTTTCCTGGAAGTTTTTCCTTGTATTCCTTGAGGGTTTAGGTTGGTTCAGGTGCAGTTCATGGGCATATTTACTTAATGTTTTTTTCCTTTTTCAACAGGTACAGTTGTGAATGAGAGCAAGAGGTTATTCAGAGCTGAAAGACCCGCCCACCAATGGCCAACCCCACCCATCCACCGGGTTTGCAGTGTTACTAGAACGAGGGTAAAATCCTTTTACATGCCATGGAGGAAGCTCAGCCTAAACCACCTACACCCGTGCCCAGCCCGGCACACAGCCGAGTACCCAGCCCCATCTCGGACATACCCGCTGCTCCTGCAGCCAATCATACAGAGGTATTGTCTTTCAAACGCAAACATATTTTTGCTGTAATATCATAACGAAGTCATTATCGCAGTGATATTCCTAATAGAACTGTGAAGAGGTTTTACACATGGTATAACTAATATGCCATGACTATCAGCCAGATAGTTCGAGGTCAGAACACTGTGTAATATAATGTGATCCTTTGACTGTGGAATCCCCAACATTTGGAACCTAATGTGTTAATAGATTCATTTGGGAGAGTTTACAGATTCCTTTCCTTAAATATTCCATAACCCTAGCCAAATGAGGTCAGAAAGAACGGTTGTGTTCCACTATGTAGCATTTTTTTGTCTAAATTCTTTCCTCATCATCTTACTATGACTACGTTCAATGCATTAAAAGAAAGGTAGCCTGTGTTAAGTGTACCAAAAGGGAGTATCGTCCCACAGCGGTGGAACAAAAATACAGGCAACAATGCCACTCTTATAACCTTTTATCAGTGTTTTCTAGAGTCACTCCATTAAGTAGTGTGCTATCAAGATCAGTCAACTCGTATCTCAACTTTACAGAACAAAAAATATTTAATCACTTACAATTAGTTTGTTAATAAAAGCACTCAACAAGTCTACATAATGACTTGAATTATGTTTCCATGTTACGTTTTTATATTTGATCTGTAATGTAACAATATTTACTTAAGTAAAGTTCCCAGTCATCTTGAAGGTTCAAAAAAGAAACAACGACCATCACACGATTCGATTTTGACCCTTGTCCCCGTCCGTCCGCCCCGTCCGTCTAGCAACATCTGAGTGTGAACCAGATCCAGGTGGTGGTCCGGCGTTGTTCCAGCCCTAACGTCACAGAGGAGACCACCTATTTCATCCCTCACAACCCTGTGGTGGACGCCAGCACCAACACCGACCCGCCTGTGGTCTGCTGCCCCCTGCTGTGCAGGATATGCCCCTGCCCGCCCAGAGGCCTGTGGGCCTCACTTGTGACTAAAGGTGGGTGAAAGACACCTGGAGCAAACTAGGGCTTCCACTGCATGGAAACTGCAGTCCCTTTTCAATTATGCTCTGTAAATAAATAAGAACTGAAAAGATTGTGAATTACCTTTGATCTATTTAATTTCTGTATTGCCACATGTGGTTGTACCTTAGTGGCAGTTTGTTACTGTAATCGTGTTACATTGGAGACATTACCATGGGTTCACGGGTTGGTATTTATAATGTGCTAAACAAGGTTAGAGGTGCTGTAATGTAGCTCCAAGTACTCTGTAGTCGTCAAATTGTATCAGTTTTTGACAACTCAACCAATAACTCCTCATTAGTGAAACATTTATAATGCAAGTAGAATACCTGCATGGATTTTCCAGCTGTCGATGCTGTTTCCATGCTTTGACATGATTAAATAATGCTAAGTCATTTAAATATCTGTGGTGGCAGTTTTTTCTATATTTGTGTTTTGCTGTTTAAGCTGACTCATCCTTCGTCCTCCCTTCCTCAGTGCTGTTGGCTGCAGTACTCTTTGCAGCGGTGTGGTCTATCACAGAGAAGGAGTGTCTGCCAGGGGGGAACCTGTTCGGCATCACCGTGCTTTTTATCTGTGCAGTCACCGGGGGAAAACTAGTGGCCCTCGTACGCCTGCCCAAACTGCCACCCTTCCCCCCACTCCTTGGTAAGCTGTATGTGAATATACAGTACATATAACTTCTGGTTTCATAGGGTACAGACAACACACCATTGACAGGACAGTGCTACGGCAACCCTGCTGACATTGTAAAGTATATGGGGCATATAAATTCAACACCCTAGAAATAATATTCAGCACACTCGAATATGAGCCCCTTCTTATCTTGCAGTAAAAACAGCAAGTTATTGAACTGAAACTTGAAAAGGCAAAAGACCCAGGGAGCCTTAACAAAGACTGTATTGAGTCAGACAGTTATATTCCTTTGGATCTGTCTTAGGGGGATTTTAAACCTGCTTTTTATTTACTATTTCATCGTAGGAATGTTTTATCAGCGGTGAGATCATGTTTTCTTTTTCCGTCTCAATGTGAGAATTATTACTTAATTTTTTTAAAGTGTTGTAGAGAACTGATATCTGTGTTACTTTAATGCGTCATACATATTGTTTTAAATATAGTCTTTATTTTGCTTGTGCTCTGCAGGCATGCTGTTGATGGGCTTCCTGTTGCGTAACATCCCTGTGGTGAATGATGCAGTTTACATTGACTTCAGGTGGTCTGCTTCCCTGAGAAACATAGCCCTTGCTGTCATCCTGAGCAGAGCAGGCCTGGGATTGGATGGCTCAGTATGTCAAACAAAGGGGTGGTTTCACTTCCTGCCTCTTTCTCAATTATCAATTGTGTAAATTGTTTCTGTTGGTTTATTCAACTTCCCTGTAATTGTGAGTGTGCATGTGTGTATTCTCAGGCATTGAGGAAGCTGAAAGCAGTTTGCATGCGGTTGGGAGTGGGACCCTGTGTGATTGAGGCCTGCACTGTTGCTGTGGTCTCTCACTTTCTCATGGGCCTACCATGGGTTTGGGGCTTCATCCTGGGGTAAACTCCATACGCCATTCCTCTTTATCTCTCCTTTTGTTCTTTTTCTCGTTACCCAGCTTTTTTTCCCTCTTCTGTTCTTTCAAAACTCCTTTAGTTTCTTCTTGAGAATGATGCCCACACTCATGACAGTTTAGAAGTGAATGACTTGAATGTGGTTATTATTAAATTAACCATATGCCCTCTCATGTCCCCTCTCTCTTTGTTGTCCTCCCCTGACCCCGCAGCTTCGTTCTGGGGGCAGTGTCCCCTGCTGTTATTGTCCCCTCTATGTTGATTCTGCAGAAGGACGGCTACGGCGTTGAGCAGGGCATCCCCACCCTGCTGATGGCTGCTGGCAGCTTTGATGATATCCTAGCCATAACCGGCTTCACCACCTGCCTGGGTGTAGCCTTTGCCACAGGTAGCATGTGTGTATGTGTGCATGTAGAGTTTAGAGGGAAAAACACGAGAGTCGATACTTTCCAACTTAAACCTCAGACTAAAAAATTGGAAAGGTATTTATCTGTGTTGATGTGCACTTCCAGTAGGTGGAACCAGCAGACTGTTATCAGTGACCTCTCCTAGCCTTCTGACATAAATACATTTAACATAGATACATGTTACCATGACCATAACAGACAATATTCTCTTCACTCATAAAACACATATTCACAGTGATAAACATCACATATATGATATGATGTCTTTGTTTTAAATGGTCCAAAAATACAAAAACAAATGTAACAAAAACAAGATTTTACTTAATACTTTAGATCCAGGTTCTTGCAATAAGTGTAAATGAGTACACACAGACCTGCTTTTAAAATAATGTTTGATGTTGACATCTTGTGGTGTATCATGTTGTTTGTTCCCTGTCAAGGTTCCACGTGGTACAACGTGGGGAGAGGGGCACTAGAGGTGGCAGGAGGTCTGCTGGTCGGAGGTCTGCTTGGGGGTCTGATCCGCTATTTCCCCAGCCCAGACCAGGTACAGACTATCACCAGGGATGGAGAATAGGGTCTATATTAGTGATGCACCAAAACAGAAATTCTGGCTACACTTGGCCGAAGACCGAAACCTTTTTAAAATAGTTGTTTTGTATAATTGTATTAATATTATACTTTTTAATCTGCACCGTATCCTCTTGAAATTTCTGCTGAACCAACACTGCAGTTTACAAATTTAATGTCCTTATCAGAAAGTATTTAGTAGAACCAGTTTTGAAAGCAATGGATAAAGAGGCTTGTTCATCACCACAATCTCCATCAGAGCTCATGTCATGTTTTTCAGCATCAGCGTTACTTATGCCGGTGTAACAGCTTATGTTTTTTTTGTGGCAGAAACACGTCGTGATGAAGCGGTCGTTCCTGGTGCTAGGCCTGGCTGTGTTTGCTGTGTTCGGCAGCAATGTAGCAGGCCTCCCTGGCTCTGGAGGCCTGTGTACTCTGGTGCTCTCATTCCTGGCCGGTCTGGGCTGGAGCAAGGCCAAGGTAGGCTTCAAAACACTCATACAAACGCACATTTCTTCACTCACAAGGCATCCAATTATACATTTGCTGTGTGTGAAGAAAGTAATTTTTCTGTTTTATCACTGCTTGAGACAGTGGGGGTCAATGAAGTCAGTGTCTGGTTACATTGGGGGTCTGTTGGATATTGTTGTTTATAATTATGTGCAGTTTACGCAACTCTGGTTTTTCACAGCTTTTGTTAATATAACGTTAGGAACAAATTCTTAAGGTGTGTCTCTGTTTGTGTGTATAGGTCCCTGTGGAGGAAGTAGTGGGCAGGGCCTGGGATGTGTTCCAGCCATTGCTCTTTGGTCTAATAGGGGCAGAGATAAGACTCAGCAAGCTGGATGGTCACACTGTTGGTGAGAAGCATTTTACACTGTCAAGGCAAATCTAAAGTGATAGAAGTTATGATAACTGCAGTAAATTACTGTATTTTTACCTTGTATTTCTTTTGTATACAAATTGTTCATCATGTGAATGCATACAAATACACACATTGTGAATGACTCATCCCTCCTCCCCTCTCTCACGTTGGAGTATGTGTTTGTTGTCCACTTCCTGTCCCTGTGTGTTCAGGCCTGGGCATAGCCTCTCTGGCTATTGCTCTTCTGGTACGCGTGCTCTTCACTTTCGTCTGCGTGCTGTGTTCCGGCTTCAGTTTCAAGGAGAAGCTTTTCATCTCCCTGGCCTGGCTCCCCAAAGCCACCGTACAGGCAAGCCCATGTTAAACTGTCAAGTCCACCTATTACCAGAAAAATGTACTTGACAAATAGGCTATGGAAAAAAACACCAAGACGTTCGGCCAGTTGGTTTTATTATGAATTGGAATAGACCGTAACCCCGGCAACGGTCTCTCCATTTTCCCAGGCAGCAATTGGCTCCACTGCTCTGGACATGGCTCGTACCAAGGATGACCAGCTGCTGCAGAAATACGGCATGGATGTGCTGACCGTGGCGGTGCTCTCCATTCTCCTCACTGCACCCATAGGGGCCCTGATCATCGGCCTCAGTGGGCCACTGCTGCTCCAGAAACCAAGGAATCCTTCCTGGGGTGAGGAACACATATGCATAGACGCATGCACAAAGACACACACACTCGAACATTTACGCCCATTCTTACGTGACACAAAACAATAGTCACCTGTGATACATTTGCTAATGGTATATCTACCCGCCCACCACAGCTTCTAGAATCTAGGCCTACTGTATAGCCACATGGAACAGAGGACCAATATGAAAAACAGATTCCCTTTATCTAATCTCTTTGAATCCCTTTATAGAAAGCGGGGATGTGAGAATTTGCATTGTGCTGTGTGTTGCCTTTGTTTACTGCATCTCATATTGCATGTTTTATTTCAATAGTACACCACTGTACAATGGAATCTTTTTCATCTCTCTAGGCTAAAGGGGAACAGTTAGTTCAGCTTTCTACCTCAATCAATGTATGTTGTGTCATGAAATAGTAGTCCATACGATACAGCAATAATTAAACTTATTTAACTGAGAGCACTGAAATTACTCTTTCCTATCCTTCTTGCCACCCTTGATGTTTAGGCTACAGTTGTCCTTTCTTCCCCGTTTCTTCTGGATCTCTAGGCAAGGTTGGGGAGTGCCACGGCGACACGGAGAGCCCTATCACCTATGAGAGTACCCTCTGACCTCCAGCTGGGCTAGCCCCTGACCCCCTGGCATGCCTGGGTAGTACCTTGTTTCTACCAAGACTTCCTGTATACCGAATACATGAACCAATCATGGAAGCCGAGCTCCGGGTGCCTCCTCCTTCCCCCTCAGTTAGCGGGGGCTTCTCCTCTGAAACATCCGTGACTGTCCTTGGTTCCTTTTTCAAAATATTTTCAGTCAGTCCTGGCTGATAGCCTGAAGGAACAAATGAATCATGTCTTTATTCATAGCCTCTGCATAGTTTTATTCATGCACACAACAAAGCCGATACTTGACATCCAAGCATTGAGCATGAGTGCAGTACTCAGGATACAAGCATATTGCACGTGCAGTATAATGGACAATATTGTTTCAGAGTATATTTACATTATTTTGAAAAAAACATGTAAGCATATGTTTTGAGATGAGGTGTCTATCCCGGGTTTACCAAACCTTTTTATACCTCTATGTTCTTGTGTAAAACCTTTCAATACTTGAAATGTCCACAACTGTAACTCGCTGTACAGTTCTAAATTGTACACCTCATGAATGCTGTCAAGTATGCTTAGTCCTAAGGATTTAAGCACAAAATGTTAAAACATCTGATGTTTTCTGTTGTGTGTGTATTTATTAGTGTGTTGTATTAGCTATAAAAGATAATATGAAGACAAGATGATAAATAGGGGATGGTTTTAGTTGGTTGGAGACATCCTGATTTATATATTTTTTTTAAAGCCATGCTCATGTAGATTAAAGATTGTCATTCGATAGTGAAAATTGGACATTTAGAATACTGTTAAATTTAATCCAAAATTTAAATAAAGGTCAATAGTGTAAAACCAACCATGAAGATATATTTTAGTTTACATTTTAGTGTTTTTATGGCCATGTTATTTTGATAACTTAAAGAATGTATTGTGAATTTAGAGATGTTTTATATATTACCTCTTATTAAAGGGTCCTTCTGTATCTCCAGCAGTAAGATGAGATATATAATTGTTTTCAAATTTGCAATAAATAGCAATCAATCATAAATGTACTGGTGTGTCCCTGTTCATATATGGCACATTAATATGAATGCTTCCATTGTAAACAAAGTAAATTCTAACAGCTTAGTCTCCAGAATAAAAGTTAAACCCTCCTCAAAAGACATATGTTGGTAGGTGTTTTACCTGCTTAGCAAAACATGACATATAACGGGGAATTTACTTTGATATTTTATTCTTGTATTACAAAAGTCAATGGGCACAGTTAGGCTTTACCGTTGAACCAAAATCTATATCTTCGGGATGTGGTATTTAAACCAAATCATATGGCTTCCTTATATAAATGTAAGAATTAATTGGTATGATTGTAATGCTCAGTTTGACAACAAATAAGTACAGTTAACTACATATTTAGGCATTTTTGAGTTATAAAATTGTGTCCCAGCAATAGAATTCTACCTAAAGTTGCTCTGTAATGGTACAAATCGAGTTTGAAGTACACAAATAAGACCAACACAAAATTAAGGCATTGATTAACGTTAACACAAATTACGTTGCAAGGTAGGTGTAATGTCCCATACATACAATAATTTATAAAATAGTTCACAAGTGTGTAGGCAGGTTCAACAAGTTTACAGTAGTTCTGAGGCAAGTTAAACAAAGTTGTCTTTTGGTGATGTCATACAAAATGATACTGTCCTTGTGAATGACAGTTGTAGGAAGAGATTCAAGTTTCCCTCAAAGTGGTCCCAAATAATCTAGAACTGAGCAATGCTTCGCAGGTTAGCTAAGAGAATTTGACAGTCCATATCAGAAGGAGTGTAAAACCAATCTCAGTTATGGCACATTGTTGCTAAATTAAGGGAATTCAATCTGGAAGGAAGGTGAGAAAGTAATTATTACATAACAGTTTTCAGCATCAATAGGCAAAATTGTCATGAGTGTGAAGAATTGACAGAATGCAAAATGATGACAAAAACAAATATTTTAAGTATAGAAATAACATACAAACTTAAAAGAGAAAAAAATGCAACTATAGTTTAAGAAGACAGGGAGGTGGCAGATGCCTTCACAGAGGGTGTTGATGGTTCATTATAGAATCTTCTTCTTCAGTATGAGAGGGCCCACATTGTCTCCCGTCAACTCATTGTGTTTTATGTGTGATTTATCACAAACAGGGAACTGAAACAGGAAACAACACTTAATATTAGATGACCATTTGAGATTTTATTCATCACACTTATCTAAAGCAATATATAAAAAGTACAGAAGAAAAACAAGGATAACAACAACAGTTTGATTCTAACACTGGTGGGGCTAACCTTTTGTATAACACTGCTCTGGCGCTAATTATTGGTGGGTATGTTTCAATAGCCTCTTAACATTGGTAGGAATATGTCCCTACTGTATGCCCTTAAAACTAAGGTGGCTGAAATTTGGGAACTGCAAATAAACTGGGGTAGTATCCATAGACCTACAATTAAGTAGACCAAGCCTAAAAGCTATTTAAAGATAGTGTATTGTTAGTTCTATGGCAAGTGCTCATTGGTGCATTGAAGCTCACAAACCCAAGACTTGCTCAGTGCCATGTTGGAACTTCCGACTCATCCGGGTTTGTGCGAGTGACTCCTGGCTTAATGATAGGTCTATGCTGTCTCTGACGTAGGCAAAAAAATGAATTTGTTTAATTTTGAATTTGTTTTAAACAAATTGGTTTTCAACAAAAGTGATTCTATGAAAAAGCTGTTTAGTGTGAGCTACGTTCGAGAACAGAAAACATATTGGGGAAGATAGTTTAGAATATTTAGACTAGCATTAACAGAATAAAATGCTCTAAGATCTATGATGATATTTGTTGTGGGTTCATCCACTTTCCTGCAGTCTTTTCAGTGCACTTTTTAATCAACTTTTTTGTTGAAGTCGTACAACAGGGTTGTTCAATCCTGGTCCTCGGGGTCCGCTGTCCCATATGTTTTAGATGTTTCCCTGCTCCAATACTCCTGATTCAAATTAATGGGTTGTTATCTAGTTATGCAGAAGCCTGCTAACGACCATTCATTTGAATCAGGTGTGCGTACGGGACAGCGGACTCTGCAGTCCTCCCCCCACTAATCGCTGCTCAGTACTTCTAGTTAGGCGGCTCTGCAACCCATTAGAGGAAGCATGGTCGTGCCCAATGCAATGTCTGTATTGTTTCATTACTGACCGTTTTGGAGCGCCAGCAACGGCAGTAACAGACGTTGGTGCTCTTCAGGTCCTCAATATCAATCTCGTTGACAACTTTGGGATTTTCTTTCTGGATCTTCAGGTTGATCAGGCTGTCTCTCTGCTTCTTCTTCTTAGGCAGGAAGGGCCGGATGGTCAGATATCCTAGCAGAGCCAGGATGCCCAAGAGGGGCAGCAACCGGAGCCACTCTGAGACTGGGAGGGATTCACACACGCACATAATTATGAGAATACATTCCTGTCAAAACATTACTAAACAAGTTTGTCAAGGGGTTCAAGTAAATCAGATTTATCTGCAGGGATATAAGTAAAGATCCTACCCCGAGCATCACATGTAAAGCCTTAGTATTTACAACTGTTCATGTGTGTTTTAATTCCTCCTTCTCTTGACAAAGAGAAGGTACTTTTTCCCCCCGTAGTCAACAAGAACAGTTAGCGTCATGACTGCAAGAGGAAGCCTAAACTGGGCTGCTTGCTGAGTCATCCAATGTCAGCTCTGAACTTGGATCAGCTCACTAATAAGGATGGGCCAATTACATCAAGACCGATAGCCTAATTGAAGTGTTTGGGAGTTAGCTTGCTGCAGGAGAACCCAACATATTTGCCACCCACTCTTCTTCCAGTTCGGCAATGTATGTTTCATGTATGTTATGTCCTACACAGGCATGTCAGCCTAGCTCAGCATTTTGGACTATTAATAGGCCCTGTCGGACACTCACTATTTGAGCAAGTTAGCCTTAAAGGTCAAACTGGACATGGTTTCTTGAATTTTTCCAAACGATGAACTAAGGGTTTGGCTTATTTATATGTATTCATGTTTATTCACTTGAAATATGTACAAGCACATAAATGACATATTAGCATTTAGATCTCGACCTCTTGCCAAGTTTCCTTAGAAGAGACTGCACATAAAACCCACTAAATATCAACCCCTGATATTTTCTTCACTTTCAATGCAGAGTTGTTGTTATTGTTATGTTTCAGAACAAGAAGTCACTTGCAGAAAGTGTTTTTGGCAAACATAAGCTATTTTATTTACATAAGCTAATTATTTTATGGTCATTTAAGAGATACCAGAGAGCACTCGTATTCAACCAAACTCCTGTGATTATGATAATACATTGGCATCATACAACATTCTCCAAGTTTTCCTCTCTTCAAATCTTTGTCATGTGTTCTGATGTCCACATTGTGTTATAACATCGCGTGTCAAGTGAAACGTAAATGGAATTTCTGTACGTGACTATCCTTTGGTATTTACAGTTCACAACTTATTCTTCAATGTTCCCAAAGTTAGCTCTTAAATCTAGCCACATTAGCTAGACCTAAGCAATGCATGGCTATAATTCTACAATTGCAACGTTGTAGTTTACCTGTTAGTCTTGCAAATCCACCGATCGTCTCCGGGAGGGGAAGCTTTTTGAGATAGGCTGGAAGCTGCGTTTTTATGATTCGCGAAATAGTTTCTAACACCATCTTGAATGGATCGATAGGTTGGTATTATTTGTTCGATATTTCCTGAGGTACGCTTACGTCATTGCGCTGTTTCTCGTAGCCGGTGCGTACTATCGCTTCATGCCAAAACTTAAATAACTGAGCGTAGACTTGATAGTGAATGGCCGCATTTACGGAAGCTAACGCAACAACAGCTACCCAATGAAAGTGTGGAGAGTTGGTGTCAAATGATTGGACAGTTTTTCAGGGTCAGATAAAAAAAAATATCACGAGGGAAACTTAACAGCATGATGACCAAAACAAATAGACTACAATGGCTTATTTTTCCATATATGGTTTGAGTGATAGGAAGTACAAAAGAAATGGAGCGTAATGTATTTGATTTAATTATTCATTTGACAAGGATGAAGAACTCACAATAATGCACAAGAACAAGGGAATACGTTAAACATAAAGTAATAAATAAGTTACAACACAGTAACTTGTAAATAATAAAAGTAAATAATGTCCACACGAACATCCCCTCGCTGCAGTCACACGTAAACTGGATTCATTTTTCAAACTTGGAACATATTGTGGGCATGTTGCGCCCTCCTTTGTGGAGAAGATTCACTGCTGTGAATATTTCTGGACTTTACTACAATATCCAGCATTCACTGCGGTTTATTGTTAGCCTTGATAGTTGCCTGACAGAATGTAAAACTCATTGATTGCTAAATAATTTACTTATATTGTATTGAGTTATTAGCATCTCATTATCTAAAAGTGTACATGGGGTAGTTTCTTATTTAATTTGTAAATTCAATCCAATATATTTAGAAACGTCAGGCATATTTACAGTTAACTCCTGCCTTTGACGTGTAGGTCCTCAAGCCTCCCGTGTCATTGGTGAATGACCGAAGATGTCGCATAGTAGATTGTTTGCCCGTCTGCTCTGTAAGTATTCCGATTGTTTCTTTTTATTACCACGATAATTATTTGCCTGCTACACAGGTCTCAGCCATGCGCTCATGTTCAGAACCCAATGTATGTCTTCACTTCATTTGCCAAGGGAGGCAGAAACATCGCCCGTGCGTCCAGCTTCTATCGACCTGGTTAGCAGTACTAGCTTGCTGCTGTAGCTCATCAATGGCCATTGCTGAACCTTGACCCCGTGTGTCCTCCAACTAAGCATTAGTTTACTCTGGTTCTAAATGTGGACTGCATGTATTCTACATAATTTGGCCAGGTTCGGTTACCTTTTAACAGACCAGCTGTCAGGTATTGTCAAGTTGTTGTCTGGTGAGGTTTTACAGACTGACGCTAGTTAGCTATTTTAATGCAGTTAATTGCTCAAATATAGTATTTTTGGGCATCAAACACAATGTTTGCTAGCACCTTATCTACTAGATGTAACATTCATTATCCCCATACTCACTGCGTTACTAGTCTGCAATATCCACCCACCACAAATAGCTAGCCTCCTTTATACAGAATGTGTTCAGACTTAACATACAGACCAGCTGCCTCTGTCAGTAGGAAGACACCAGTGTGTCAACTCAGGCTTGCACTTGCTTTGTAAAGTAGCTAACAATCAACATAACTTGTGTCCAAAGTCCTATCATGCAATCTGCTTCACATATCTGCGACCTATTCTGAGTTATATGTTACAGTGTGCACGATTGTAGTTATTTCCATAGTTATGCAACTGTGCAGCCAATCCTTGGTGGTCATCATTTATTCAGCATTATAGCCTTCTGCTTTCAATTATTCTCTCCGATGAGGCATAGACAGATTCTCATTTGACAGGATGAATTAATTTACATTACAATGCTTCATTCCGACTAGTAAAAAGTATTAATATTTTCTTCATATTACGAATGTAGATTAGTTAACAGAAGGCATTGAATGCAGGGATTATTCAATGTTTGTTTTTAAATTGTTGTTTTGAATGCAGCAGGGAACATGCACAGTCTGCTTTCTTCCTTGTAATCATTTGACTTAACATTGTTCCCCCTGTGTCTGTCTCTGGTCCTACAGTGCAGCAGAATGGGGTGAGACACTGCTACACTGCCTCAAGGAAGCACCTCTACATTGACAAGAACACTAAGGTCATCTGCCAGGGCTTCACAGGGAAACAGGTCTGTTTACACAGCAGCCCTATCAAACACTTCCAGCTTCACCACAACAGACCTTGTTCTCACTTTCACAGGCCACTGAAGTCACTAACAGCTTAATATGATCTGGACCCAAAAGCCATAACAAAATAAAAATCCATAAAGAAATTATTTCAAATGTACCAATATGTTTTTAGGATGGGTGTCTGAACATGGGTCCCACATGTATCAAATGTATTAATCCCATATCACATGTGAACTCCACCTAAATAACTGTTTGACATAAACATTTGTCCGATATCCCATGTATTTATTACATATCCCTTGACATCTAAAATATTCTATGCCTGACACACACACAGAAGCAGTCTCTCTCCAGTCAGCCTGGTTGTAGCTCATTTTGACGATACAGTTTTAGATTAGAATGAATGACCTCAATAATTGTATTTGAACCCTATCCAGGCGGAGAGAGAGAGAAAAAAGTGTCAATCATATCCAACAAGCGTACACCTTTCACCTTCAGAGATTTATACCATAAGTCTTCCCTCCCCCTCCATCCTCTTTTATTCTCGCCAGCGCCCTTTTCTCTCCAACGACTCTTCCACATAATTAAAGGTTATTAAATACAGTTCTAATGAACACTTGTGATGATTAGAAAGAGAAGAGGAATGACTCTAGTGTCAATGCCACACATTGACTTTCCTTTCTGTCTAGATAAGCAGATCATACTTTAATATCATAGTCTCTGTCATTAGCTATGAGAGGGCCCTGGGGCATGAAAAAAGCAATGTTAGCAAAGCACATTGCATTCAGGAGGGAGATAAAAAAAAATAGAATGAGCAGAAAGCTGGCAAAAGAGAAGAAATTAAGAGATATCTGAAATAAGGGGGAAAATGCTGACTCAGTGTTCCTCTTCTCTGTTAACCACTGGTAATGATTGATTTGACATTAGGGTCATTGATTTGGACTTGTACTGAAGTTGTTCCCTATGCCCCTAAGCTGCAGTGTTTTAACATGCTCAGTAATTAACTAAAGGGGCTGGTGCAGGGGGTTGAAAATGCATTTAGTGTACTGATTTGAATATACTGGTAGCCTTTATATAGCTTTTTTTATAGCGGTTAATTTTGGAGAAGTTGGTGCTGTTGCCATTTTTTATGTCGTACATGCATTGAAAATACCTCGTCCTCTGGTGTCATGTTTGTTGTTGTACAAAATCAGAATAATTAACGTATTTCTTGCCAGGTAAAAATTATTTTTTGCTGAACTGTTTCCATGTAGACATTTAAACGTCAATTTTGTATTTTTACATTTACATTTAGCAGACGCTCTTATCCAGAGCGACTTACATTAATTACAGGGACATTCCCCCGAGGCAAGTAGGGTGAAGTGCCTTGCCCAAGGACACACATCATTTGCACGGCCGGGGAATCGAACCGGCAACCTTCTGATTAATAGCCCGATTCCCTAACTGCTCAGCCTGCTCAGGAGTATGTGAGCAATGCCACACACACACACATACTGTGACTGACCAGTGTCCTCTATGTGTTTTCCTCTAGGGGACATTTCACAGTCAGCAGTCTCTGGACTATGGCTCCAAGCTAGTAGGAGGGGTGTCCCCAGGCAAGGGAGGCAAGACTCACCTGGGCCTGCCGGTGTTCAACTCAGTCAAAGAGGTGCGTAAATAAGAACTGTTGTTGGCTCAGAACCCATCAGATCACATTGAGGAGTACTGTATGGAGGGTTTGTTCAAGTAGAAACAAACTAAATGAGACATGCACAACCTGGTCTGTAGCCTAAGGCATTTATTCATGCCTCTCATAGATTATTAGCCCCTGAAAGGCTGTGGAAGAAAGATAATTTGTGAGCTGCATAACCCAATCCTGAACCTTCTAAAACCTTCCTAAACACTTGTAATGTTTGAAAGATTAGGCCAATTAGCAAATATCATACAGAAGTGCTTTTGACATTACGATTGTTGCTTCTGTTTGAATAAGAAGATGTTCTTTGTAGTTCAGCTTGTGATATTTTTTTTTGCTCTTGTATGTGTCGTAGGCCAGAGAGGGCACGGGGGCACATGCGACAGTGATCTATGTGCCCCCTCCGTTCGCGGCTGCGGCCATCATTGAGGCGGTGGACGCTGAGATGCCTCTGGTAGTGTGCATCACAGAGGGAATCCCCCAGCAGGACATGGTGCGGGTCAAACACAAGCTCCTGCGTCAGGGCATTACCCGCCTCATAGGACCCAACTGCCCTGGAGTCATCAACGTAAGCTTGTGGACACGTTCGCTCAGTCACTCGCACGGACACTCACTCATAGACAGTCACAGACACACTGATGCACTCGTATAACAGACACACTGGAACCACATGAAGAGATGCAACGCAAGTATGCAGGCACTCTTTAATATTGGTCGATACATTCCTTGTTTTAATGTTTTCAGCCTGGAGAATGTAAGATTGGGATCATGCCTGGCCACATTCACAAGAAAGGAAGAATTGGTAAGATTTTCTCCACTGTTCAAGACTCATGAAACTGCATTGGATCAGAGTGCTTTGTACTTTCTCTGTGCCTAATAGAAAGTTCAAGTTTGTTTATGTATTGCTCGTAATGACTAAATAAAACGTATCTTCAAGTCATGAGTATCTGATCTAGTAGTTAAATACAACCCAAATAATGTAATACTTAGCCGTGTTAGCCAAGTCAGGATTGTTGAGGTAACTTGGTTTTAGTGTGAAGCCAACAATTGTCCACGTTTGAGTCTGTTGAGTCAGCTAGTGTGTGTCCATGATGAGCACAGCCACTGTGTGTCCATGATGAGCACAGCCACTGTGTGTCCATGATGAGCACAGCCACTGTGTGTCCATGATGAGTGACAGACTGATTAAAGCCATGCTATATAGTCATCCCTGCTTGCTGCCTCACTGAGGACAGTTGGACCCTGTCACAGCCGCGTTTCCGAAACTCATTTCGTCTTTGCTTTTTTCCCTTCGCTCCTTCTTTTCTTCCCTCCCTCCCTTTCTTCCTAATGTCCTTCCTTATTTCTTTCCTTTATTCAAACCTCCCTTTCCACCTTACCCCGTTCCTTAATTCCTTCTTTCATGTTCCTTCTTTTTATAATATTTGAATCTGAATTTAATTGTCCTCCTCTTATCAGGCATTGTGTCCAGGTCAGGAACTCTCACATATGAAGCTGTGCACCAAACTACACAAGTGGGCCTGGGACAGTCACTCTGTATTGGTACGTATCACATTTAACACACATTATTAACATGAATCACATAACATTATTAACAAATGGCTACTGTAATCTTTCATGCAGATTCAAGTATTATTAGTATATTATACATACTATTGCAAAGTGCCTGAGATGCTGTCGGTGATGAAGATGTCAATGAGACAACACCAGCACAGATTCCCGGAACTATAGATAGATTAGTTAGGTTAGTTGATTGTACACATTTGCAATGTGCCGGCAAACAGAGTTTTTGCATCTGTTAACGCATTAATTCATGTAACAAATTTAATTGACCTGTCCTGAAATAAAGTATCCATTTATATTGTATTTCTGTTAGCTAGCCAGCGTTTCATCCATAAAGGCAACCATTTGAAAAAAGCTGATTCAATGTTATGCCAGCAGTCAGCTGTCTGTCGTCTTAAACGTCACTCATACCAATATTGCTGGATCCTTTTGGCGGCAACCAAACAGGAACTTCTGCACCTCCTCAATCGACCATGGTGTGGTTTTGCAGGTTGTCATTTCTTCTAGTAGTCCAGTGGGAAAAACAATTATAATTGCGACTGCTGAGATTCTCTGCTATTTTTTCGTGGCTGAAATGGTGGGTTTGTGCAGAATGTCCCATGTCGCAATTCTCTCTGACCAATCGGTAGTCTGTGTTTTCATGTGTTTCCCCTAGGTTTACAGCCGTTGTGTAAATAAGATAAATAACATAAGGCCATTTAGTTTGTTTAATAAAAGAGCAAGCTATATACCTGTTTTATAGGAAAGGTAACCTTAACTGACTTATTTTGTGATCGGGTGCTATATATATATAAACCTTCCGGGGGGGGAGGGGCGTTGGGGGGGCGGGGCGCCCCCTTAATATAATGGTAGGGGAAACACTGACCGCAGCTCGCACGTTTTTAATAGTATGAGGTACCAGGTTTGTCTAAAATGCGCTGTTATATCAGAAATGCTTGAAGTTCCAAATGTATTATCCATGTCCTGTCCGTGTTCCTCCAGGTATTGGCGGAGACCCCTTCAATGGGACAAACTTCATCGACTGCCTGGAGGTGTTCCTGATGGACCCCAAGACAGAGGGCATAATCCTGATTGGGGAGATTGGAGGCAACGCAGAGGAGAATGCTGCAGAGTATCTCAAACAGCACAACTCTGTAAGAGAACCCACCTCACGTACACATACACACACGAGTATGCACACAGACATGCACAAACACACGCAAAGACACCTGTCTACTCATGACCTACTCTTAGACCCACCATTTACACACACGCACGCACGCACCAATCCCAACTCATGAATGTGACTCCTGTGATCTTGGGCCACAGACGACACAGCACCTCCTCCACTGGACATGCATGCAAAGGTCAACGTTCTACTTCAGATGCATTACCAACCCCCCCCCACCCCCTGTAAAGTCCCAGCCAGCCTCTCTGAATCCGTCATTCTTGATTTCCTGCCCTGGTGATGAACCACTCTCTTCCCCCTGTCCGCTGAAGAGCAGCCAATCACGAATAGATGAAAGTGAAGCACTGTTTGGCTCATTCCTTTCATCTCCACAGTCATTCACATTCACTGCCCAGCAGGTTACAGTTGTATTGCCTCCAGGCCCCTCTCTCCACCCCCCCCAAACCCTCCCACTTTGTATCTGCCTACTACTCGTGTGCTCAATGCAAAAGTTTATCTGGGAATATTTTTACGTGAACTTTTGTGTGTGTGTGTACTGGATGGCGTGTTTCTCCCCACATCTGAGGTGCTCAGGAGCTGCAAAATGAATTAGATTCGCTCCCAGTAGCTCTAATGCATGCAAATCTCTCAACCTATCGTCTCAGGAGAATAACTCCTCTCTCTGACGTACAAACACCCTCACCCAATCATCTAAAAGTGTTGACAAGCAGAGACCACTGGTATGAAACACTGACATGCATGAAAAAGCTCAACAGAGCGTGTAAGAGCTGCTGGATCTCTCCTCTGAAAAGTCGATTTACGGCAGAGCGACCACACACCAGAGGCAGCAGTTTAGTTAAACCTTTAAATTGTTGTTTCACCTGAAACAACTTGTTATTTTGAGTGAAAGTGCAAAGAGCTTTCTGAGCATCATCCACCTGTTAAGTGTCCTGTTCTCTTTTGTCGGATTTCCAGCGTTCAGGACTTACACGTTCAATTTTAGAGAATGTCGGACGACCCATTGTTTGAAACAAATGTATTCCAGGAATTAAGCAGTTTCCCTGTCTGAACCTTGAGGTTATTTATTGTCAGTATCACTCCAAATGCTACTTCTACTCTCAAACCCTTGTAATTCACTCGGAACACATTTCAGTTGTAGTACAGTGAAGCAGAACACTGTGTGTGTCCCTCTGGGTTTTTAAGTGTTAACACGTGCACAGGATTCATACACACCCACTGTGCAGTGTAATTGTTTCACAGTTTGGTGTCTTAATCTGACATAATTAAGTATCACCCTGGAGTGCCCCCCCCCCCTCCCCCCCCCCCCTCTTTTTATAAAACAAACCCCACTGCTATGGGATGGAAGAAAGTATTTCTCTGCCTTTTTCTTTTGTCTCATAATTAAAGTCGTACATCTTCACTGGTAACAATAAAAGACAAAGGTTTAGAAGGGGGGTGATGCTAATGTAACCCTCCCCACTTTTGTCTTTTATACCCGTACTTCCCTGCGATGAGGGGATTCATTGAATAATTGTTCCTTAAACTGTTTAGGTAGATTTAAGGCTTGATTCACAGAGGGGTGTTTTGTCAATGTACAAATTGATTACTGAAGAAGAGAGAGGAGAGAGAAGCCAGCAAGCTCTATGGCTCTGTTGAACACAGTAATGTCAGGCCGGACAATGGCAGCTCTGTGTTTTCAAAGCAGTTCCATCTTCATGTGCAAAAGTCAGTTTGAGGACAGTAATAAAGTTAGTCTCCCCTTCTAAGTTAATTTCCTCTATTATCTTGATTTGTGAAGGTGTGTGTTCTACAGCATGTCCATCAGAGCTATCTCTCATCAGCCCTGTATTGTTAGCCAAGGTAAAAACGGCTTGGTTCTTTTATTGTCTTAGCAGATGAACTGCTTGGCAAAGCTTAAACAGTTATCCCTTGTTGCTGCCTGTGTGAATTAATAGCAGCCATCTTGTGTACGTGCCAGACCCTGGCTCTTAGTTGGAAGGGAGCTGATATCCTGGCCGGAAAAGAGGAGGCATGTTATTCAGCCTAGCCTTGTCTGCTAGTGTGCTTCGCAACCACCAAAGCATGGGCACACACCGTCTCTCTCTCTCACACACACACATGCACAATGTTATTCCTGAGGATGAAGTATTAGCTTCCTCCCCAACTGGAAATGATCTCAACTGTTGAATGCACCCATCCATCAGTGGCTAGGTTGTGTGTCCAGGAGCAGAGCTAATCAGTGCCAACATGACTAATTGTCTTTTTAGAAATGAGATGATGTAAAATGGCCGGGGCCCCGGGGCCCTATCAGCACTCACATCCACCCATGCAATTAAATGGGCTGATTGACCCTTTGTTTTAGTAATGGAAGCTGGGGAAAGAAGGAGAAGGGGGGACTTGTTAGAGGCGTTGGTCATGTGAGAACACGGTGGGTGTTTTGATTTGAGTGAATTTGGTGCATTGTGCTCAGGACAGATGGTTGGAGATACAGAGGTTTTGCTTTCATACTGATGTTCTCTGTCTCCCACTCTCCCTTGTGTCCCTATCCGTCCCTGTTTGTTCCTCTATCTCGCTGCCTCACCAGGGAGCTAACGCCAAGCCTGTGGTGTCCTTCATTGCGGGGCTAACCGCCCCTCCAGGACGTCGAATGGGCCACGCAGGCGCAATCATCGCCGGTGGCAAGGGCGGAGCCAAAGAGAAGATAGCGGCCCTACAGTCGGCCGGGGTGGTGGTCAGCATGTCCCCTGCTCAGCTGGGGAGTACCATGTTCAAGGTGAGACACTGCCCTAACTGCGAAGTGGGGTTGGGGTTGAACCAAGGCTAACATTGTCCCCTTCCCAATTGTCCCAGGAGTTTTCTTCACAAAATGTTTGCATATGTATCAGTCAGCATTGAAATCTTGTTTTTACTGTACCAAAATAGGAAGAGCAAATCGCAAAAAAGCCTTGTACAGCCAGGAAAGCACTGGCCATAGTCAGTTAAACCGGTTACTTAAAGTTGTTATTATTTTTCATTAGTGGATTGTATATTCTGGGGATGAACCTAATATGCAATAAAGAAATAGCAACAGTGTTAAAAATGTAAGGATCAATTAATACATGCCTGTTGACGGCAGACAAGTTAACGCTGTTGCCTCTTTATTTCAATTTATCACCAGGAGAAGCAGTTTTAACAAGATGTATAAAAAGCGAAAGCGAGTATTGCACCCATTCATCATCTTCCTCTTTCATTACCAGCGAACTGCACATGCCGATATGGGTTTGCGAGGCTTTGCAGCCTGCTAGTTTGTTTTCCCCCACTTTAATTCATAATCATTGCTTGTAATGATGAAAAACGCTTGTCCTGGTTGTTAATTTAGCCGCCCGTTGCGTTCATACATCTGTCTTAATCTAATTGGTCAGTGTAATCGGAGTAATGCCCCTCACAAGGAGAGCAAGTTAACAAAGCACTGTGGGGGGTTCACCACGGAGTGACCTGCACACACAGGAACGACCAGGAGTTAAGACTCAGCGGGTCAGTAATGCCGTTGTGTTGGTTCTGAGAAAACATATTTTGTGTTCTGCTGGGAGCTGGATTGGGGGCTCACATGGGCCAGCGAGCTGATGTGTGTGTAAGTGCAGGCGTTTGAGCAGTCTCATCATGTGTGTTACAGTTCTCTCCTTTGTTCCCTCTCAGTCTCTGTCCACAAGAATAACCCGTCCCTGCATCTTCAGCTGCCCATGGTCTATCTTCTCCTCACGTTTCCCTTTTGTCTTCCTGACTGTTCTAAAACTTTAAAGACCTTTTAGCCCCCCTTTAGCCCTCCTTTCTCATTTGTCTCCAGCTTGTTTTACAGAACTGACCCACTGCCTACACACACTCACACACTTCCTCTTACTATTTCCTGCCTGGGTATATTATCAAGCTGTCTTTCAATCAAGCTCGAGCCCTTTTCATTTCTCCTTTTTTCCTCCTCCTATCACCTCTTTCCCATGCTACATACTCCTCTCACTCACAGTCAAGGACAGACCTTGATCCATGCATAGCGATACAGTTCATCTACAGCTCGAGACTTTCACCCAGGATTATTTAACAGATAACAGGGAAGAACTCCAGAGATTCTCTTCCCTGTGAAAGCAAAAAAAAAACAGTGTCCACTAGGTGGCAGTAGGCAGCCAGGGATCTGCTGGTCGATTTACGATAGGCAACATGCACACTATTTCTGGTAAATGGTATTTGCATGAAATCATTTGTGTTAAAATGGGAGAATATTCTATCATACTGCTGCCTGTTGAGATGTTTTTGCCATTGAATATAAAAATACCTTCTTGTTTAATGGCAATATAATGCTTTGTCAGTAGCCGACATGCACTTTGATTCATGAGTTGTACCAAGTAACTATTTCAATGTAAAAATAAAAAAAAAGAACATGTTTCTATTTTATTTTTACTAGTTCTACTTCTTTATTCTGTTTGTCAAGGTCAGATAATGCCAATTTCTAATAACTGGAGTGACAGAATTAGACATTTCAAATCAGGTTTCTTCCATGGTCAGTAATTATTGCTTGAAGACTAAACATGTTTTAATGTCCATTATCATTTTGCCTTTTCCCCAAACCCTTGAACACACATATACCCATATATGCATACATATGAAGAAGTAAAAGATGCCTTGTCAAGGTCTCTCAGTGCTACCCCCCCCCCCCCCTCTTTTCCCCTTAACAGCAGATCTGTAGCACAAGATCAAAACAAGCCTTGTGAATTCTCCATGAATAAATCATAACTGCCTCTCCTTATTCCATCTCTTCCCCTCTCACCCATCTCCTTCCTCCTTTCTCTCTTCCCACCATATTCCATCTCTCTGTCTCTCTCCCCCCTTCATTGTTTACTACAGGAGTTTGAGAAGAGGAAGATGTTATAAAATGGGAGAGGAGAACAGCAACCAACCCTCTGCCCCTCAACCACTTCCACCAACCTTCTGCCCCTCCCACCATGATGCTGAGCAGTCTGAAACGTCAGGGTGCCCCTTCGCAGTTCAACAACCATCGGCACACAAAGACCCACATTTGTTCCAGATCAGCTATGAACTCACCTTTACAAAAAGAAGAAACGGTATAGTCATCCATCTCAACAGCTTTTTAACAAGCTTGTTGGACATGGAAGTACCAGCCTTTTGGAGAACACAGTCATCCATCCGTTTTAGTAGCAGTGGTGTGATGTTTGTTTCGTTTCATTTATGTCCCTAGTCAGCTAGCAGCATAGGGGTTGCCATGGTAACCGTGGTGATCTAGCTCCTGCCTCTCTGCTTTGTCACTCTTACTGTAAAACACCGACTGATCTCACTGGCTGTCTACCTGAATAAGAAGTATTTCTCAAACAATTCTATGTGCTCTTGTTTTATTTCCCTCCACTTCCCCAGAGAAACATGTTTGCATAGTGGAAAGTACATTGTGATGTGTGTTTGTTAATTATGTAGCTTACACAACTCAGTGAAAGGTTAAAGGGGTCAATGTCTGCACTAGTTTTAGAATTGCTTCAATGTATCAAGGACTGAATGAAATAAAAGCTTTGGCTATCACCCCTATTATTTTTAAAGGTAAAATCAATCATACACCACACAGTTCTGTCATTGTCAAAGCTTATTTTAATGCAGGTTTGAAATCCTAGGCCTAATTGTGGAGTTCAGATATTGCAAGGATTTTAAAGATAATTTGCATACCCAGGTACATGATTACGCTCTCAGCTCCATAGAAGTGTGGGCGTGGACTGGTGTGGGTGGACTTTCCTCAGTTGCTGCTGAAAAACCTTTTTTGCTCCATGAATAATGACCACGTTTGTATGTTAATGGCCTACGCAAATGTTCTCGCCGGGGTTCCACTTAAGCTGTAGGCCTGTCCAAAGATTTTACTGTATGCCATGTACCATCAGAACATACGTTTATTTTCTCTATCAAATGTCTTTTGAAAAAACGGTTAACGGGAAGCGTTATGAGCGCTATCTAATCAAGCCCTGACGAACTTGCTGTGCCAGGACCTTCAGTCTTATAACTAAATGCCTACCATGTATCTGCGCAAGTTGAAGAGTGGAGAAATTAACTTGAAAATTAACTTGGTTTCTAATTTGACACTAACATTACTTCAACATACCAGTCAATGCCTGTTTGTGTTTTGTAAACTACTTCCTGGTGGTCTGTGGTTCTGAGAAACACTTCTATTTCATGAGCGCTTCATGTTCAATGAGTGCATTGTAGCCTTCAGTTTAAAAAGGGCGACGACTTTGAATTGATTCATAGACATGTCTTGGTTCCACCTGCAACATATGGTTATCACAATCTTCATAAAAGCATGAGAGGGAAGGGAGAGAAATAAAAAGAGGGAAACAGTTGAGTGTGTTAAGGAGAGGGAGCAGTGAGGATATGAGATAAAACTGATGAGCTTGACGCCGGTATGCAATTTGCATGAGACAGCATTGTTTTAATAGAACCACTGGCTTGGAATTGTTCAGGGAATAGAGAGAGAAAAGTGGGAAAATGGCAAGAAGCTCTACTTCTTCAAGACGGTTAAGGATGGTTTATTTTTGCTGTGAGGAAAAGGTTTTCACACAAGTGAGAATTTCCACACTAAAGAAGTTTAGGATTTCCTTCAATTGGACACCAGAATACACCCTAATCCACCATCTTGACTGACCATGTGGCCGCACTATGTGGTCCATCTCGTTACGAGAACTAATAAGATACTTCTGTATCTGTAAATGGAGTGTGTGTAAATTGGGGACATTTTTGTCATGCTTCACCACATGAATCCATGTAATGATGGCGGGGAAAGCTCTCATGCTGGGTGGTATTGTTCACCCACCTGGAGATGAGTGAAGTCATCAAAACTTCTCACAGTGGTGAGAACTTTGTAGAGGTGACCAGTACAAGCGACGGCCCTGACATAGATGTTGGCGTGTTGCCATAGGTATGAGTTTGAAGCTTATCGTTTGATGTTCGCCTTGTTCCTGTCACCTCCCCATAAGAATTTTCCCAGTGGTCTTTAACATCGAATAAACATTCCATAATTAAATATTCTGTGTTTCAGTATTTCCAGAGAAGCCACCGAGGTGCATCTGTGAGCATATGCAGCCATAGACAACTTGTGTACAGATTCATAATAAGTGTTATAATTTTTTCAATTCCTACCCTGAATCTTTTCTTGAGGTCAAGGATGAGTGTGGTTTTGCATATAATCTATGCCAGCCTTAGGCTTTTAGCCTGAGGACAAAGCAGATTGTATAAACACCATTATTGTAGTGAGGGAAAAAGGTGAACGAAAATTATGATAGCAAATTCTCTTGTTAGAGAAAAATAGCCTACATAAAAAAAGCCTTTAGTTGCTTCAACCTAGTAGACACACTAGCTACAATTGAAACCAGCTATATTTAAAATTAGATCTGGAAGTCAAAAGACAAATTATTTTGTCCTGTTCGTCGACAGCCTATAGACAACTTCAGAGGTTCTCCCAACATTTTTGAATTACAAAGCCCTATCCTGACATTAAATATATATTTTCCATCATGTTTTACCTCAAATCAACAGTCCAAAAAGTTATGTATAACTGACTGAAATGAAATCATTGCCTGACATTAAACATGATAATAAGTTATGACAAATACACACTTGATGAGCAGAGTCTGTGTACATCTGTCTACTGGTTTATGTGGAGCAGGGTAGAAAACGCGTTGTTTGTCAATTTATAGGAACTACTACAATATACTGAAGTGGGCTGTCAGGGCCAGCAAGACCTTCTCTGCTGGCCTAGAGACAGTCATAATTTTTTTAAATAATTTAATATTTATTTCTATTAATGCCAGGAAAAGTGAATTGTATCAAATCAAAATGTATTTGTATAGCACTTTTTACATGCAAGCATGTCACAGAGAGCTTCACATACGCCCATAGAACTGTCCCTCAATTGAACAAACTGATATCTAAATTTGTATTTATTTTTTATAAATATTTCATGAATCATGTAGTTTTTTTGTGCATTGCTGCCTAGTTATATCAAACTGCAGCTGGGTTGTTTTGATTTGTAAAAATAACTAAACAAAATGCAGGTCCTTCTGTAGTCAAAGTGAATTAATATGTACTGTATAAATACAAAGCATAATACTAGGAAAATTACAATGAATTTGAAATAGAAAAAGGGTTAGTCTCAATCCCAGACACCTGTGTCCCTACAATACTGATTCTCACCTTGCTTCTGTCCAGATCAAACTTATACTGTCAAGAGTAGAACAAACACATTGCAGGAGAGTTACAGCATGCTGCAGGTGATTCCTGTTTCTATGAGGGCATTCTGGAGGTAAAGTCCTCTTCCAAAGGAACGCATGGTGAGGCAAGGGAGTCCCGAGTTATGCTGATGTGTTATGAATAAAGAAAGAAAGAAAAGATTTCCCCGGAAGCTATGCAGAGCTTGAGACTTGCCGTGAGGCCTAACCCTTAAAGCACAGCGTGCAGCAGTTTGAATGGGAAAAGGTGATGACAAGTTTACAGAACTTTATCTGAAACTCGTGGCAGCAGAACCAAAACAAAGCAGGGGGTATGGGGGAAGTAAGAACATGAATTGTGAATGAGATATTTGGCAGAGGAGAGCTTGCATAACAACTTTCCTGACAGTTAAATCTGCTCTGCTCCAACAGGAAGGGACGCGTGGGGTATTTTTAAGACAACTTGTCAAACTCCCTTTTTGAAGTGAGAAAGGGAAATAGTCTTCATGCAAGTCCAAGTTCTTTATCATGGAATTATTCTGAAACTTCATTCCAACGTAGAAGTTGTTGAATTTTGTTTTGAATGCAAAATGTTACTTTCTGTAGGTTTGACATGAAGCATTTGTCCCCAGTCTATTTGGGCTTGTAGATAAGTCTTGCTTATGCTTTCTGTTTGAGACTGTTTTCAGTTGCCATTGAAATTATGTAGAAATGTCTGCAGTGCAGTATTTTAATACATGTCGTTTAATTTACACAGACACATGCACACATAGGATACTGTAAGAAAAATTAAAACATTCATGTTTAATATTAAACACTAGCCTGGTGCCAAGTGACAGCAAGAAGGCATAATGTGGCTATTAAATGACCTTCCAAAGCGTTTTTACTTAGAACTTTGAATTAACAATTCTTACCTGCTTTACCTGTTCCTGGGTAATTTACCAGAGAAAGTTTTAAATGGCCTCCATGTTTCTCTCTGAGGACTTCTCTCTCTCACCAGGCTTTAGTTTGCTAAGTGTGGCTGAAGAAGTGGCTGGACTTAAATCATTTAGCTACGTTTTTGCACATCAATGCTTTCCTTCAGCTTTGTGGTTTGGAGACTCTCTGCCTGTTTGATTGATGTTTCCCATGGTAGCAAGTCTGGGTAAATACATCTGCATTCACAGAGCTACAGTTCAATAGAATCTCTCTGGCACTGGAGTTACAGGATGGAGTTTCCTGGCACCCACGGGGAACTTATTGGCAGGCCCAGAGAAGAAGACTCTCGCAGATTGCCCAAGTATCCCTTCATCGTGCGTTTTCCAATAAGCGAAGAGTTGTAGTACTGCCTAGATCTTTCATGTTAAAGGCAGGATAATGTTCAAAGAGAGTGTTTTTTGTGTGTCCCTGATGACCTCATTAACGGTAATTATTCGTCAGTTGGAACAACGCCCATAAATTGTGTTTGAGCCTTTCCTCACCTTATAGATAGATTAAAAGGAAGACAAATATTTACCTTATTGACCACTATCAATTCAAAAAGCTTGATTAATGCAAACCATCAATCTCAGAGAAAGTGACTGATGTACAAAAAACAAAAAAGAATGTCTTTCTCATGGGCAGGGTCTCCAGAAAGAGCAGTAATATACTGGTATTACTGTGTAAACTCTCCTGTACTTATTTCCTGTATGCTTTTACACTGTGACAACAGTGAATTATAGACCTGAGCTTGTCCTTGAGCACAACAGTGATGTCCTGTGTTTGTTTCACTTATGTAGGCTAACTGAAGGCCAAACGCCCTTCACTCTCTTTTCAATTATTTCTCTCAGTATTATGATGTATGTATGTTTGTACAGTACATGTGTGTATTTGTGTAGTTACCCGGTGAGTAAGTTCTTGTGTGTATGTATGTGTGTGTATGTAGCACTGAAGGACCATTAAACTGGCCTTGGAGTAATTTGCCTTCATACAGAACAGATGTTTGTGTATTAAAAGTCTGAGGCACTCTGGCGTGTTGCGTTCTCTCCAGTACCCTCTAAGAACTGGCAGATTAAGGAGCTCATCATGAATGCATCTCGAAGGCTCCTAGCTTCCATTGAAGCCCCTCAGTCACTGTAGCCACTGCAGCCCAGGTACTGCAGTAAGTCTCACTGGACGCAGTTCTTTACGGTCATCAGCAAAACCTCCCTATATGTGATGGGTAGGTGGATATTGGGGGTTTTGTCAGTCAGGTGCCCTTGCAAACACAAGCCCACATACTCATTCTCTCAGCAGGCATGGATTCTATCCCCACAGTATCCGTTTTAAACTTTGTGAGGTTTTGTGGTGTAACGGGAAGTCCATTTATGATAGCATTACCAGCTAGGCAGGATGATAGCCTGCATTTGTGCTCTCTGAAATTTAAGCCTTTCAAAAGCAACCTTGAGGCACCCTTGTTGGAAGCCAAAGCACCATGCACTTATGTAGAGCAGGTGGTGGGAGGGGAGTGGCAGGGGAGAAAAGGAGAGTTTTTATTTAGTGGTCAGATTGATCATCTTGAACTTTTGGCCCACAGTAATGGCAGACGCACTCTTGCCCTCACTCTCTCTTTTCTTCACTCACTCCACTTCTCCCCCCTATGGGACTATCTGAAATCAATAGCAAAGCACTGCAGCAACTTTACTCAGAGGGTGAATGTCTGAGGGAATCCCCCCCCCCCCTTCCCCCAAAATACTGCACAGCTCCTTTTCTGACCTCCAATCACCCGTTACCTTGCCCGCTAAGCAGCAGTACAGTCATGGCCAAAACTATTGGCAGTGAATGTTTTGAAAAGTTTAGCTTCAGCTGCTGTGGTGTTGATTCACATAGTTCATAGACTATTGTGCAGAGGGATCAGATGCATTTGAAAAAAAAAGTTTAATTCGCCCCTCAGAAATCACAAAAACCCACATTTGACAGTTTTTGGGCCCTAGCACAAAATGTCCAGCTAACATAATTTCACTAATCATATCATCAGGACATAGAAAAAATGTGAACTAGTCAGGTGAAATCACAATTAAACTGATTGGATTATAAAATCAGATTCCCATTAAAGAGGTTCTCTTTGCATATATTTAATGTTTTTGCCAATAAACATAGACCCATTTAAAAAGGTGTGAAATGCTTCTAATTGTTTCCCAGTATACCGTAGAAACGTGAAAAAGTAATCTACGAATACTGAAGCAGCAAACTTTGCAAAACACAAAATTACACACTAAAGTGCCACAACATCTGCTCCACCTCCGACAATTTTCCTTTCCTCACTCCCTCATTCAGGACCTCCCACTTTTGTGATTGAAGAGCGTATGCTCAAAGCTTCTCCAAACTTCTCTACATTGGTTTCAAAGTACTCTCAACACTGACTGACATCTCAATCTCATCTCAGCAATTACTCTCATTGCACCCTCTGCAAGAATGTGTGGATAAGCATGTGTGAGCAGAAGCAGACATGGCCTATTTAGGTCCGCTGTTGAAATATTTACGACTAAAACAAGTTATTTCATGGACAGTGTTTGCTTAAGCATGCCGTGTCATGTCTGGCATTTTGGTCTGCAGATTCTCTGGGCCAGAAATGCATCAAGCTGTGCTAAAGAAGTGCTTCTTTACCTGGCTTGCTTAACTTGTATGCAGTCCTGTGTTTGGTCCATGGGTGGATGCACTGGTGGCATTATCTCCCTGTAGGCTGGGATGTTATTTTTCCTCCCAGCTCCTCACTCCAGCAATTTATTTGTGTTACCTCATGCTTGACGAAGATTTAGCTACGGTATCCAAGCGTCTCAGTGCAGCTTGCTGCGAGAGACTTTCCCCATTCATTAAAATTTCAAAAAGCCAGGCACACATTCAGAGGAAAGTTCTTAACTCTGCTCTCTCTGCTGTGTGTGTGTGTGTGTGTGTGTGTGTGTGCAACTCCATGCAGTGAACATAGATGTACAAAGCAGGGGCGTCACTTAACCCTCCCAAAAGAAAGTTACAAGTGTGAGTTTTAACAATGTACTTTATTAATCAGTGGATTAATTTAGATTGATAATCCCGGAAAAAGAAACGCAATATCCCAATCAATGCCTGTAAAATCAATACAGTTGAAAGCACAAACTGATGCGTGAATTTAAACAATCCTCGCAAGCAATCTTCCGCATCCTCTTATTGCACAGATAGTGGAGAGTTGTAGGGCTTTATCGTTCGGTTTTATATTACACTAGGCTACCTCAGACGTTTACAGAGAATGAAGGCCATTGTAGACCCGAGTGCAATGAACGAAAATGCGAATTCAGAAAATAATAATAATACCTAATAGGTATTTTTTTTTATACCTTTCGATCCAAGTCCGAATTGAGATGAAGGAGACCCCTCGATCACGTGACCTCGATCACGTGACCAAAGCTTTACATATTGGCTCCTCTTCTCACATAGAGCATGCACACAAGTCTGACTGTCACACACACACACACACACACAGAGGCCCATAGACAGGGGGGTTCGGATAGTTCGACAAAAGTTGGGTAGTTCCACTAAGTTCCAAAAAATGAATCCCCCCCGCCCCTATCACTAGGCTGACTAAGGGCCTGCACACAAACATAATTGATCATGTAACTAATGTGCATGCTAACTGTGCAACTGTGGAGAAATGGAAGTGCTTTACAAAGAATATCCCAAGCCTCCCTTAGACACTGTCTCTTAAAAGCAGAGCATCTAGCGTCTAGTAATTAGACAGTTATGGGTGGCAGCAAAGCTTGTATTCTCTGTTTGCCAAGAAAGAAATGTTTTGATGCAACAATTTTCTGCCTTACGTCAATTATATGTTGTTTATCTTCAGGTGCTTGAGAGGCTGGAGAAATGTGTGCCAGGGCTCTTAAGGGAGAAGCACATTCACTGTTAGGCAGAAGCCCAATTTCACACATTTGGGAAAACACATCAAAGATCATCTGTCTTACCTTACTTAACACACACTCACAGTGTCACACATGCAACCTTACACACAAGCACAGTCACGCACGCACACACACACACACACACACACACACACACACACACACACACACACACACACACACACACACACACACACACACACACACACACACACACACAGTGCAGATACATAGGGACTACATATCCAGGGACAGATTAAATTATCTCACATTTATGCGAATGAGAAAATATGTTTTGTGACTTCAAGCATAAGGAGAATTAATTATGGTTGCATGCATGCTCCTTAGCTATTTAGTTTCTATTAGCTTTCAAAGAGTGTTTGGGCAAGTGACTAGAGATATTAAATAGACAACTGCTTCTGATGAGGTCTTTGAAGTCATTATCTCTAAACAGGCCATGGACCTTTGCATACACAATCCAAGACTCAGTCTCTTATTTATGTAAAAGAACAATACTTGAACCTGACCATATTGCACAAACACACTTCTGATGCACACAAGGACATGGAAATTGCTTTGGAAACCAGTTCTCTGGTTGTTATTGTACATAATTGAACTCTAATAGGACTCTTTGCTCTTGTTTAGGGCGTCAAAATGTGATTTTGAGGCAATTGTGAAAAGATTAAGGAAGAAATCATTGGGTTCCCATGTGACTTAAAACATAATTTAGGCGTAACAAGGTCTTGATGGAATTTTTTCTAGTATAATCCTTACTCCGCAAAGAAACTTATTTCTTTCGAGGCACACATTTTAAGTCCACACATCAATATTTAGAACTCAACAAGGAATCCATTGTTTCACTGCTTTCTCTTAACAAGTACAGGAAGCAGCTCTGCTTGAACACAGAACAAGTTTAGCATGCTATCAGAGTTTTTATAGTTACATATGTATTTATTTCTTCTGTATCAAAGTACTGTACCTGACAGGTGAACTTGCTACATAAAAAAAAGTTCTGCCTTATTAACCTAGCAAATGGTATTGTAACAAGGTTAAAAGGGATAAAAAAAAAAAAAGTCTCAACCTCTGTCTTGTATTCAACCGATTTAATAGGTAAGCAAACATTGAAGTTGCATTCTTTTAACCAGCAGCAAGTGGTATTACCATGATTTTTTTTTTTCATTTCACAAATCCCAGGTTTAAGCATCTCAGAGGTTAATTCCTTGAGACTCTCAATTCTCTTATTTGCATTTCATAAATCCTTAGCAGAGTAGGCCTACTTCCATAGCCTTGGTTTTTTGTGCTTTCCCTTTTACTCAGTGCAGTGCAAATTGGGACAGTTCCAACTGAGATATGGTTAGGTTGCAGTCAGAATGCAAGAGAACACCAAAATGGCTACCAAATTTGAATCAACATACTATTTGAAATACTCTCTGCTAAGAAACGTGAATTATATGAGATTTGATGTTACATTCCTCTCAAATGAATTTCCATTGTAACCATTGTTTTATAATTTTTTGCAGCTGAGAAAGTTTTCAATTTACGAGGTGGGGTAGTAGCCTACTGCTCCTTAATGAAATATGTAGACATTAAGTCTGAAAATGTATACAGATTCATATATTTGAAAATGAGTGGTGAAGGTATGTGTCAGATGGTATGGAAAGTACAAAACGGGTAAAATAAACAGAAAAAGCAATTTATTTCGCTGATTTAAAGTTTTAGCGCCCATTTAATTACAACAGTGAATTATTCCCTTAAGTTTTCTTCCCTAAAACAGGGCAGTTATTTTTTTCCCTTCTTCCAACAAGCCGCCTTATCCTCCCTACTCCCCCCAGTCCCCCGTCCCCCACCCTCCCCCTTTATTTGGCTCACTTTATTTTCCCCGCTCCACGGCTCATCTTGCTCAGCGCAACCAATTTAACAGGAGCTTAATCCTGTGGAGAATACCGTTGGGCTTCCAGTCGCTCTCTCCCGTGATTGACGTCTGGCAAGATGTAATCGAATGTGCGCAGTTTGCGTGATTGACACCTCTCAGGTACGCTGCAACAATTGTCAGCAGGCAGTTTGGGGAAGGAAAAACATTGCAAGGGGGCTTAAATCTGCTTCCATCAGTGGGAGATAAGATTCAGGGTGTCAACGCCACAAAAATGGCTAGAGAATAGCTTCTTGATTAGCCTACTCTTGAAATCAGCTTCCAAAGCATGGCCACTTCAGGTGTTTTTCTTCTTTTTCCTCACCTTCTTCCTCCTCCCTATCTCCATCCCTCTCCTCAGACCCCTTCCCTCTCCCCCTTTCCCTTCCTCCTTCCTCCTTCTCTCCTTCTCCTTTTTGTATTCTCCATGTCTTTTATCTCAGTCTCTGCATCAACAGAGAGTGTGCCATGTTAGGAGAGTGTGTGTATGTGTGTGTGTGGGGGGGGTGCATGGTTTAGGAGTGATTGCAGGTGGTGTACACAGGGAGATGTCGCTGCACGTGTTCCCTACACAAAGCTCAGGACGTACAACAGGTTTCTATAGTCATAGGAGAAAAAAGATCTACATCTACATGCCACTGAAACCATGAAGAATGTTTTTTTTGTTCCTTGGACCCCCACTTTTCTACCACAGTCATCAGTGATTGTTGGGACAAAATCATCCAGTCTTAATATTATTCTTTCAAACTTCTTTGCCTTTTGTGTAACTTCCCTGTCTCCCTCAGTGTAATTACCCACTCCCAGAGAACCATCACTGTTGATGTGGCCATCCATCTCCAGGTGATCTATTTAGGCACAACATAACACTTATCACTGTCTGAGGGAATGGAGTCATTTGTTCTTTGAGTATCGAGCGCAGAGGAGACACCATCGTCTTTCAAACCAACATCTCCCGAGGCGAGTGGGATGGGTAGGAGGACACTCAGAGCATTATATCTGTAGATTTTCATTGGTGCTTTTGTAGACAATTAAACATCAATTCAGTTGATAGCAGTGTTATTGGTTCCAATTGCCACTTAGCATTGATGATTAGAATCATGGGTTGGCCTCCTGGATTGCCTTAACCTCAAAACGATAGGAAACCGCAAACTTTGTCCATCTTAAACATATTAAACATTTCAACCAGTGTGCGAATTACGTTTTTTTTTGGGGGGGTCTGACCCTCTTAATTAAGACTTGGACCCTCCGAAAAGAGGTAAAAACAACAGGTCGGGGGCGATACATTATATATCTTTCTTACCTGTAATTGTAAATATTAGAATACATTTACCATATTCATTCAATAACAGGTTGGCGATACACAGAAATGTTGACTTTATGGCAGGGAATATCACACAGAAACACAGAAACGCTGCGCGCGAGTGACCAGTGTACCGCATAGTGAGAAAGTGCAAAAAAGTTACGTTACCTAGCTAATATCCCCCAAAAATATATAATTTAGATATATAATATTTTTGTCACGATTGTATTTGTAATGGCAATTAGGGATAGAATATTCACAATAATGTTAATGATAGAAGCACGCGCCTGCGCTGTAGGCCTACTGGGTTCCCTTTACGCCCTGGAGAAGAAGTTGACCCCCCCGATTGTCATTGTATAATTCACACACTGATTTCAACCATATGATCTGCAGTATGTCTGGTATCCGAGACCATTTCTAAAGCCAACCTCTGAAAAATCCTAATGTACTCTGGTGAACCTGTTTGTGTGAAGCAGTGTGGCCTTTGAGTGACCTCTGCTTGTCTTAATTGAGCTGTAAAAAGGTAAACTGTTCCTGCCCTATGTTTCAGCACAGGCCCATAAAAGGTTGGCTGGAGGTAAACAAATAGAAAACAGTTGTCACCCCAGTTCGGTCAACTGCTCCCGTCAAAGTTGTATTACAGAGGTAAATCTAACAAATTTAATTTGCATTGGGAGTCTGAGGAGGTGATTTAAGGCTTTGTGCTCAATGTCTCTCTCTCTGCTGCAAATTCCCATAGGCTGCCACATTAACTCTTAATACTTCCTTAAATCAGGCCGAATGGCAGCCACCGCGCTACTGAACAGGACTCCTTTGCTCTCTCAAGCGCTGAGGAGGGTGTGAAATATGTGGTGGTTGTGGGTAACCTTGTGTGCTATGCTGATAACTCCTCCAAGCCAAATGCACTTGAGTTATAAGGTCAACCAGAGTCGACCTATGTAATTATTTTGTCATAAAAAATGACAGTTTAGTCAATTTCGTTAAATGAATTGTAATGACCATTCCCTCTATATACAATTTTCCAGGTGAACTAATACTTAACACACAGTACAATTGTGGTTGGTGTTTTCTTTTTATTTAGTGTACTGTACTACTGTACATGTATCAAGTAGATTTTTATTATTATCATAGTTTGATGGGGAAGTGGGTGAGGCATGTCCCTCTTTCTGTCAGTAATCCAAAATAACTATTGCAACCTTGTATCTCGTGTCATACAGGTCCCCGGACTGGGAGCGAGTGATTTTATAAAGAGCTGCTTTGGCAGCTGCACTGAAAGTACCACAATAGCAGTGATCCAGGGGCGATTCTAGGATCAGACCTTTAGGGGTGCTCAGCCCCCAATGAGAATGTGACATGAATACAGTGCCTTGCAAAAGTGCTAAACCCCCTTGCTAATATAAATCCATAATTTCACTGGATAACAAGTAATACATTTCTGTATTATTATGCAAAATATTGAATGAATGAAAAAACTAAGGATGTCCCTTTCTTCATGAACTACCAGCATCAAATGATAATAAACAATATTTTAAAAATGTTTTTATTATTATTTTTAGTGGTGCTGAGATCAAATTTAGGGGTGCTTGAACACCCCTAAAAAGGGTCTAAAATCGCCACTGCAGCGATCGCATTCTGTTGTGCACGTAGCCAGCGGACATCACACTCTAAAGATGAGGAGGATCATTTTGGCAGAGATAGCCCTAATTCCATGCTCGACCAATTAGCATGTCATACGTTTTGTGTATCTGTGCTGTAACTGTGCTGCCCCCGGCAGACCCCGGGGTTGTCTGCCGTGGCTCAACGCTTGCCTCTTTGTACTAATCTCTGTGACTGCTAGATGGCAGGATTCCAATAGGGCTAGAGACTAAGGACTAAGGACACTTGAAAAAGGGGAAAAAAAGCAACATGTAAAATGTAATTCGTCTTCAACCCCATACTTGAATTGTTATGTGATGTTATGACATACATCAAATCAAAGATGACACACTGTGTCCTACATTTATTCTTCCTTTTTTTTTTACCAACCTGGAGAAACCAGGAGAGCTTGAAAGTCTAAAGCTGTTATCTGTAGTTTTCTCGCGCCCTCTTATCTTCTTTCTCTACTTTGACCTCACTTTCGCATTTGCATGCAACAAAGAGAGCAAACACAACAAAATGTACAGAAAAGAGGCGAGGAGAAGAGAACATCGAAATAGAGCTAGGAATGGGGGGAGGTTCACCTGGAATGCACACTGTTTTATTTATGAAGGCTCTGCCATCCACGATGGAGACAAATTACCTTTTAACAATGTGAAATAGAATTTTGTTTACAAGGCTACGCATCCCTCTGCTTCTTTAAATGAGATTTTTCACAGCCCGGGCCATTTGTATTTTCCGGCGTTATCATCTCAATCTTTCAAAACCAATCAGTCTGCCTGCAGAAAGGAATAAGAAGGAGAAAGGAGAATGAATGAATGAATCAGTTGGCGGGACGTTAATAAAATGAGCTATTAGGTATATTTATGAATGCATGCCAACATAGCACAGCCAAGGTCTGGCCTGTCCTCCTCAGTCAACAACATCCACCACTGTTTTAGGCAACACTTTAAGATTGCATTAACTACCATATATGGTACAGTAAAAATACATACTGTAACTACTGATGCTCAGCCTTGATATAAAGTGTTGCAACCCTGTTACTTTTTTTTGGAGCCTGCTAGACTGACCAAACACCCAACAGATAAAACATCGACTGATGCCAACTCACAATCCCATCACTCATCACTATCTTATGGAGTACTGCCAATATCAGCATACATTTTTTGTTTCTGTACACAGATTGTGCAATAACTCATCTCATTTAAGTGGCATGTACTCCTGTTATTTTTCAATTAGTGGTACAAGGCCATGCGTATTTTGTTGATAGATGGACCCAAATAGTAAAGCGCGATCGTTTTATTACCGTGTGAAACAGCTGCACTGTTGTACTTCTTTCTGTTGTTGGGGGAGTGTTAGAGAGAGACCTTTTCCAAAACACAGTAAATTCTCAATTCTATTATTTGGTGCTCTCAACCATATTTTGCCCATTAAATTGATGGATTCAAACTTGTAAAGCTCAAGGTTGACCATTTTTGTACCAGCCCTCCTCCCACTCGCTTTAAATCCATTTGGACCATCCTTTATCTTTTCTTTTGTCTTTCTTTTTCTCACCCTTTTGTTTTTTTAATCTGAATGGCTCTGATCTCTTGTGCTAACCGCCCTCTTGTAGCCTGGCATCGCCAGACTAATTCACAACTGTATTAACCTAGAACCTCATAAGTTATTTTTTGATTTCCAAGATGCCTTATCAAAGGGCACAGTCCAAAATGCGTGTAGACGCATTTTGGACTGTGTCAAAGCAATAAAACATCATCTTGGTTGTTTACGATACCTCAGCAGTGCTTGTATTAAACCCGCCCCATATGAGATAAATGGTTGTGATTGGCCTGACCAAATTCTGGTTGGAGGGAAATCTGTTTGAATGGGAGAGTGGCAGAATACCGGATCTGTCAGAGTAAATAAAACATGAGCTTGCAGATTTGTCTAGTTCCCAGACTGGCCCTCTTGGCGTTCCTACCCGTTACCTAACCAATACACTCAGGCAACTTTACTGTCCTACTTTCAAGCAGCCCTTCAAGACAGTGACTAATCATGGCTGCTGACCAGATCCTCTGTCTCTCCCAAGCACAGATCATCCCAGAGATGGCTTTAGAATTGAGACACAGTCTATTCTTAACTTCCACCTGGGGTCAGGTGGGTGCTAGATCAGCCTGGCTGGTGGGAGGTTCAGGCCATATGCGCTTTTCACATTTTCCTCCTCACAGACATCTTCACAAACTCTGGAGACACATCTCCTGAAAGTCTGAGGAGACAAGTACAATATCTTTACTTCTTTTACTGCACCGACCAGCTATTCCTCGTTTTTGTTTGGGGTTTTGTGCATGGAAACACTTCTGTGACCACATAGCTTGTACTACAGCAAATAAAAAAATAATGCTGTCCACATATATATATTTTTTAACAATAACATGTTTTTTAGCAAATGGTGACTATAGCCTACTATGAATTACAGTTCAACTAGGTCTTGCCTTTTATTGCAATGTTATATGCTTCCAAAGTGCAGAAGAACATTGAGATATTTTTGTGTTAGAAAACCAATTGAAGGCTGCAGACAGTGAAAGGTTTTGATACAAGAAAGTCTGTTGATGATAGATGAAAGAGAATGAGGCAGCAACATATTTTCCGCCTGTCTATATCCTGGCAGACAACACAACGAATAAAACCTGTTGTTTGCTTTCAGTGTGAGGACCAAGGTGTTTTTTAAGGTGTAGCCAACCATATTGGGCTGCATAGAACTGATGTGAGGAGAAGTATCAAAGATAATATATTTCCTCTTCTCTCTTTCACTTCTTCCGTCTACCTCCCTATGTCATAGAATAGTGGTGACGTAAACAAAAGGCTGAACAGAACATGTGGACCACCTGGTTTCTTAGACATATTTTCACTGCCTGTTTCTGTGAGTCAGCAGGGGCAAAGGGTGAAAGGGGTATATTGGGGTCGTCAAACCTTGCTGAGAAAGTATAGAGCTTCAGGCATGTTGCCCTCATCACTGTGATTGATAGGTTGTTGACCCAGAGTGATTTGAATTTTTTCTCCTTTTCTCTTTCTCTCTTTCTCTCTGTCTCTCCCTCTTTCTGTTTCTCTCTTTTTTGCTCTCTCCAAATTCCCTTTTCTCACTCAGTCTTTCAGCATATGAGGTGATCAAAGCACACCAAGTGAACAACGTGCAGCTTACTTTTGTTTATTTTGTGCTTGTGTCTTACACTTGTTGGATAAAATTAATTTTCAGTGGGACCTTCCTTGGCATGGGACCAAATAAATGGAACTGGGAAGGGATCTGTTTAGTAAAACTACTGAAACAAACACAGCTCAATGGAGTAATTTGTGAGAAAACCCTGTTTTTCATAAACAATCAAGTGAGTACAAATGTATACTTATAAGCACCATCTGGAAGCAGGATATGAAAACACAGAACCAGGCTTATTAACACCAGTCTCCAAGTGTTGTTGCACATCAGTTAGTCATCACAGTATTTTGCCTCCTAACAGGCCCCCCTTGCAGAAATACTGCCATACAAATCACAAGATTAGAGGCATAAGCAAAGGACATGAAGCAAAATACATAAAATATTTGCCATCTGAAATGACCTACCATTGCTCATCCCTTATGTATGCGTAAACATTTGTTTGACATTGCCAGTCCATATTTAGTAATTACACTGATGGAACATCAGTATATCCATGTTCGGCTGTGACCTTTCAGTAAGGTTGGTGTAAAAACTCATAGAAGATGGTTGTGACACTGAACAGGTCTTTAATTGCAGTAATGGACCTCTGACAGCCCATTGATCTCGTCTTGCTATTAATGGCTTTAAAGCCATAGTTGATATGGAAATACTCAATCTTACCTCTCCACAAACCAAGGGACCTGGCAAAATTTTCATTTTCCCTGCAGTTCACATAATCTCCATGGAGGGGAGGTCACACATACAACTATCTATAACATATAACTACCACTTTTCATAGTTTTTCTGAAACCTCTCCCACTGTACTTATAGAGATACAATTTGAAATGTTGTCACTCTTGTTTCTAATATTAACAAATTGTTGTGATAGAGAAGAAGATAGGAGACTGAGAATTTTTGGACTTTCCTATATTTCCTCTTTCTCTCTCTCCCTTTTTCTCTCTTTCTCATCCCTGCAGTGCATTAGGGTGCCACTCATGACTTATCCTGCACTAATATGCTCAGAGTAGGAGACTCCATTATAGACTAGGCCTATGTCTGTCTGACTTCATGGCATCTACAGTTAGAACAGCTCAGGATATTTTCTTCACATTGGCACACTGCCTCCCTCTCTATCCATTCCCTGGCTGCATCGATCTATAGATGTGCCATGCGAGGGGGTATCAGTATGTGATCATGCAGAGTATGGAAGAGGTATGATGGAAATCAGAGAAATATGTATGTTCCTTGTGGTGTCATTTGTTTGCGTAACAGCCAAAACAACCTTTTCTCCTACAACATGCTCTATGCTTCTTCCATTTATTCTCTGCTAAGCAAAACCCAATTACTCCTTTCCCTCTTCCTCTCACAATCTCTTTCACCTTTTCTCCCTGTCTTCCACTCATAATGGCTCTCTCCCTCATGTTGAATTGTAGCCTATACATTATCTAACCTCTCATGATCAAAGTCTTACCATTCTTTTAATGAGCCCCACAGGTGCAGGCTGGAAGGGGATGGGAACAGATTGATCAAACACACGGCACACACACAAATGCCCGTGCGCATGCACATACATGCACACACAAACCCCACACACAGACACACACAATGTTACACGCAAACACATAGCTTTTAATGCGTCTTTTTGCTGTAACAAGCAGAGGTTGTCAACTAAATGCGAAGTGCTCATTAGCAAATGCTTTGCTGCAAGTCTGGTGCATTACTGAAGGGTCAATACAACACTGGGTTCTCCTCTGCCATATGTAATAACAAATAAGGGTGTCCTTGAAAACGTAGATTTTCCTAGTGTGCTGAGCTGCTCACTTCATTGATCCGTGGTAAAGGGGGGTGTAGACATTTAAGTTCACATAATGAGGTGAATATGGAAAAATTGGCATTTTACTCTCGCCATGCTGACCAGTGGCATGCAGCACACACACACACACACACATTCACAATGCACACCAAACTGCTAAACCTTTTGGTTTGAGCTTTCAAGATGGTACTGCATCAGTATTCAGGTCGGGAGCGCATGGCGGGCTACCATGAAGAGTAGATAGGACTGTGGGGGACCAGATCAAATGGAAGACGTCTGATCACCTTCTCAAAGTCACCAGCGCCCCCTCCCCTCCCAATCCAGGACTCACCCCCTCCGTCTTTTGGTGGAGCTTTTCACATTAAGACTGATTGCCCAGATAGAGCTAACGGACACATTAACGAGCTGCCCTCTAGATCTCTCTCTTTATAAACGACGCGTCAATGTATCTTGTCGAATTACCTTTCTGTCGCTCCTCCTAGTTGAATGGGCACTTTGGATTAACTGGGGAAAAGAGAAGAATCGTTACATTATGTTTTTTCCGGGTTTCCATTCCTTAGGTGGATAATGTGCAGACTTAAATGTAGCTAAAGAAAACCTTTAAGGGCGTGATATGAAACCAGTCCATTAACGATGCTTTAATGTTTATGACACTCAATTTGTAATTTAAACTAAAGCAACTTCACCTAGAGTTCTTAAACAACTTGCTTGTCTGTTGAATAAGGAAAATTGTTTTTCTTCAAAATGCACTCAACAACGCTAGCTTCTAATGTGATTTGTTTACCGAGACGAACATTGTGTCTGCAGAATCTCATTTGCATTAGCGCATAATCACATTATCTCTTTTTCGGATAGAAACCTGGCAGATTAAAGGATATTCGTCAGAGGATGTTAGCATACAGGTCAATTCTCCGGAGTTTAGATAAACTCCATATCCACTCTCAGCTGTTTGCGCCTGGGCCACTGTAAAATAAAATATTTTGATTAATGAGAACACCTGCCGATAAGATGAGGAGAAGGCTGGTGAAGCTCAGGGATTCACACCCATCTAAATATCATTTGAGATCAAGAGACCTGTATTGGGTAAAATGAGCAGTTTGTGCTGTGCAAATGTAGTCAATTTGATGGAAATACGTTTGAAAAACACTCAGCTTTATGCTCAGAAGCAACAAAGATACTCACAATACTTTGTAGCTGTGGTAACTTTTAATGGATGTTTGGCCATGTATGTGTATCTGATGAGATGGTGCGCTATTCCCCCCTTCTGCGCGCACACACACGCACGCGCGCACGCACGCGCGCACACACACACACACCATCTCTCACTTCTGATCTGATTCTACACTCAAACCAAAGTTTAATGACTCAAAGAAAAGAAAAACATCATAACTGGCACATTTGGCCCCTCAATGTGTCTCACATACAGTACCTAACAAAACAAAGCCACAAGTGTGTCCCAAACCATAATCTTCCTTTGTAAAAAAACAAACACCACACCATTCTCCAGACCTAAAAATGTGTCCTATTCCTTTAGGGAGATTTAGGGCTTCTACTGTCGCTTGTGGGGTTGGGGTGTGTGTGTGTGTGTGTGAGTGAGCATGCGCGCATGTGCCTCAGCTCAGCCTCAGGGGTTTGGCACTAGATGGAGACATTAATCTGAAAGACGGAAGAGGCATAGAGAAGAGGAGGAGTGGATAGAGGGAAAGAGAAGAGGAGAGGATACAAGGAGAGAGAGGAAGCAGAGAGAGTGTCGAGGGAGACAGAGGAGGAGGATATAATAGAGGTAAAGAGGAGAGGACAGAGAGAGAGAGAGGAAAAGAGTGACGCACAAACACAAGGACGCTGCACAAATCTGTTGAATCTGACGGCCTTGTTTTCCAGACTGGAAACTCCAGTCATTCGTGCGATGAGCCTGTAACACTGAGCAAAACCAACAAGCTAACTTGCTGCCGCACAGTCACACACACACATGCACGCGTGACGACACTTTCACCTGAAGCGTGTGAAATCAGTTACAGCAGTTAAGACGTGTGAATGCAGTCTTCTGCCTTGTGTGACTGCTTGAATAACACCTACAGATACCCCCCCCCCCCCTTACTTTCCCACCCACCAATCCTTTTTGGAGACAGAGTGCCATTTTAAGTCAAAGCCGTTTGTATCCTCATTAGCTGTTCTGCTGTGTTGTCACTGGCAGGTTAGTTAGACTGCAGGCGTTGCCTAGCAACAGTAGAGACCGTCTTTCTTGCCACCATCCCAGCAAGCCATCCTTCCCCCAACCCCTTTTACCCTCGTTCAGAACTCAGAGCTAATCGTTGTAAAAAGGAGCAAAAGTAAACATTTTTGAGAACACTTAAAAGCTGTATATCTGTACAGTTGGTAATATAATATTTGAAAAAAAGTTGAGTCAAGCATGTCTTTTTCTCAAGACATGAATCCATTGCATGGCTCGTTTCACTTTTTATTATGTCCTTACGGTACAGACCATCTTGTAGGTAATCTACACAGTGGGTTTATCCTTCCTGACACAGAGATCACAGTCACCAGGTCTTGATCTCTCCTCTCATAATACTGCTGTACTCTAGCTGCATTGGCGTCTGGGGGCATTCTGAGGGCATTTTATTTGAATAATGACATGCACACACAAGTACACATGTATGCGAGCACACACACACACACACACACACACACACACACACACACACACACACACACACACACACACACACACACACACACACACACACACACACACACACACACACTGATGGGAAAAAGCTGCACCAGTGAGAGAAAGGGAGAGAGCGAGAGAAAGATTGAGAGGGAGAAGGTGTGTGTGCGTGTGCTCTGCCAGCTTCCTTGTCCTTCTCTGCCAGGACCGACACCTGCTGGCCTGGGTCCAGCAATGAGGCCTAATAAAGCCTGACAGGCCCCTGCCAGAGCCAGTATTGATGTGAAGGGGCTACCTGGCAGGCCGACCTGCAGAGAGCTGGTGCTTCAATAAAGCTATCCACCCAGGACTCCTTATTTACCGGACCCAGACAGGCATATTACAGAGCGGCGAGGCATCCGTTCTCCTGTCCGCTGTGGCTCTAAGGTTAATTACCAGTCAGACTGCTCCAGCCCGGCACACACACACAAACATTAACACCAGTGATATTAAGCAAGAGATATTGCAAGCCACATTAATAAGGTTGGAATGTGTGTGTGTTTTTTTTTGTCAATGGGCAGGGATGTGTGTAGGCGGGGAGGGGTTAGGGTGTCTGTGTCTGTACATCTCTCTGTCCCTTTCTCCCCCCCTCTATATATACACCAATGTATGTGTCTGTGCTTGAGTGCCACCTGTTTGACAGTGCATGCACAGAATACTAGAATATACAGAATAGCATACAGAATGCTAGAACCTCACATTACCATATCCATATCCCTCCTCATCCCTGCCTCTTCTCTAGCGTTACATCCAGGTCTGTGTTCGCAAACGATACAATCTTATTGAGGCAGCCACGCGTCTCATCGTATATTCCTATCAATTTGTGGCACCGTGAGCCTTGCCGCTCTGCTATGCCCAGCCCGGCCCCCGAGCATCACAGGCAGCTATTGAATACCGCAGTGTGAAAAGACTCCTCCGCTTCAATTCCTCCCACCACCACCCCCTCTCCCTCCCTTCTTCTCCTTCTTTTTTTGTTCCCTTCATCTCAGTGGGAATTGAATCTCAGAAGTTGGCCGACGAGCGGGAGAAAAGGGCATCTATTATTTAAGTGCGGGTTGGAGCCAGTCATCATTATGTGTGTTAAGTTAGCCACCCTTGCAGTCTGGCTTCTCCCCAGTTAGTTTCTCGTACCCCTTGATTTTATGCTCCATATACAGTATAGTTGCCTCCAAACCCCCACACCCCTACCCCCATCCTCATCAAACCCCCCTCCCCGCTCCCCCTGAGAACAATGCCCACTTTGACCTCAGTGTCTGTGAAAGTGTTCCAGACTTGTCCCAATAGCAAAAATTATACATTTTGATTTTGAAGTAAACTTTTTTTTCTTCTTCTCACATGAAAAGTCATGTTTGAAGCAAGAGGATACATTTTGCAGTAATTAAGAGTAGACCGACACAGAAAATTAAATTAGTTTTTCAGGGTTTATTTTGAAGTCAGTTTTCCTTTTATTTTTCTCTTGTGACAGCTGCACTGACTAAGAGAAGTGTGATATCTGTTCTATGGACTGCTCTGGGCTCTGGACATCATATCATCCTTCCTAAGTGTGAATGAGCCATCACTTCCCCTCAGGTCATGGTTGTTCTGTGGTCAGCGGAGTCACAGATAACGTAAAAACATCAGGCTCGGGTATTCTGTTTGCTTTTTGAGGCATGGCCATTTTGTACCCATAACCCATTTGGTACTCATAACCTCTGACTGTGTCTTGGTGAACCTGCTGACTCACTCTGTGCCAATAAAAGGACAACATTCACAGCCGTTCCCTGACGTAGCTTGAATATTATTATTTTTTTTTATTATTATTATATACTGTATATATAAAACAGAAATAGAATGGAAGTGTGGTATAATCTATTGATTTTTTTTATGTCATGTGATCGCGATGAGAGATACAAGCCTGTGTATCTTGTAATGTCAAGTATCACAAGAGTAAGTCTTGAGTGTGTTGAGTACTATCTGAGAGTTCAAAAGGAAGTGCACAGATGTGTGTGTGTGTGTGTGTAGTCTTATCACAATGAGGTAAGTTTGAATGGAAGCCACAGTCATAAATACGCCCCCCCCCTCTCTTTCCCTCTTTCCCTCTTTCCCTCTTCTCTTTTTCTCCCATTCTCTCCCTCCCTCTCTTTTTCTCTCACACACACACGCGCCCACCAGCAGGCTGAGTCAGCAGCATCGACTGTGCCTCCCACACTGTGTCTGGCCATGGCCTCAACAGCGAGCTTCAGTAAATTGCACAGTTGTCAAGGATCCCCCCCCCCACCCCCCACACACAGAAAGCAGCCAGGGCTAAATCACCCAATGTCACATCCCAGCTCCACAACAGCAAGGCTGTGGATGCTACAGTATATGTTAATGGACCACGAGTTCTGTAGCATTCTATGGCCAACAGCTGAGATTCAGTGTACACTGCCAGCTGCTGATACCGTATGTAGCATGTCTGGGTGAATGGAAAGTCTCACTTTTTTGCATACTGGACTCATACTAGTTTGACTTACTATGTGCTACATTAGAGTGAAAGCACAAAGGCTCTATAGACAGACAAAGGAAAACAGCAACACAATGGCGGTTTGACAGGGCAAGGAAACAGCACAGGACCTGAATGGGCCAGTGAAGAGTGCACATCATGTGGGAGTACTCTGCCCCACCTCTGGAAAGCTGTGTGTCTGTTTGTTTCTCAGAGAGGGTGAGAGCATAATGCTAATGAACGTTAACACATTATTTCTAGATTTTGTCAGTGATTTGTGTTGTGTCTGGGAGATAGTATAACAGCATATAATGTATGTTAGCTCATGCAAGTTTTTTTTGATGTATGCGAGACAGATGTCCCTTTCTCTGTCTCCTTGTGGCAACATGAGTCGAGGGTTGATAAGGGAAGCTGCAGACTGACAGGGTCGCATACACTTCCATGAATCTCGAGCGTTCATCAAGACCCCTGCAGTAATTATTGCGTGAGGGGGTTCCTGTTTCATGATGCTGTCCCCCGGCACGCTTCTCCTCATCACAGCCACAATAAATCAATATTCATCCTCACTCCACCTCTCCCTCCTTCCCTCCACCTCTCCACTCTTCTCTCCCACTACTCTCCCTTTCCTCACCTTGTTCTACTGCAACCTTACCGTTTTCAGCCATCATTTGTGCTCACATCCACCACTGAGTTTGAATGGCCTCGATGACTGCATGACGTCAGTGTATGAGTTGGCACAGCGCTCTCAGACTTCTGGATGTCTTGCTTGTCAGGGTCTTGTCCATCACATGCATCCCTAGGGAAGAGGGGGGCTCTGGGCCTGGAGGTTGGCTCAGGACAAGACATCCAGAACCCTCAGGCAGTATGGAGGAACTGCAGTACCAGGGGGAGCAGAGATGCAGGTCCTTGTGTCCTAAAGTCGCAGTGTCCTGCTTTCCATCAGTCCAATTCTTCTCCATGTCATCCTTGGGATGTGGCTGATATTTTAAAGGTTTTTTAGAGAGGTCTCATCTGGATTGCTGTGTTTCTGATGGGTTTTTGGTTACTTTAGGTGTGTTATGGAGTGTGTGTGTGTGTCGTGATAGACGGACCTTTTCTCCATCATAGTTATCATATCAAATACCTGCAAGCAAAGACAATTTTGCCTACCTAAATTCATGTGACTTTCAGCACAACTATTTCCTCAGTCTCCACTGTGTTTGTGTGAGTACATTGTTTTGCTATGCCTTTAAATCTTTGAGCTTTTACCTTGGTGAGACATCAAGTGGATTTTACTGGAGTAAAACAGAAACAAGACTTAACACCCACGTTCATCCTAATGGCTTAGTTCTAGTCCTTTCATTTGTTTTATTTTCACTATAACACTACACTGTGTTTGGCACTGTCTTCCACTCAACACTTTTGGGATGGCCTACAGGGAGTGTGTTTGTGTGTGTGTGGGTCTCTGCTTGTGTAAACTTCGAAGATATACAACTTTATTTCCACCTGCTATGCACCTCTATCATACTTTGATTCTTAAGACTGTTACGAATCCCGGACGAGCCCCTATTTATGTTAAGAATCCCTGGAGGGCAGGGAAACGTAACGGGCCGCTGCAAACATAACCGCGTAACCAGGGTGAGGAAAATGGAGAATGAGGAAGGGGACACGGAACAACCGGGGTAACAGAAAGAAAGGGAGTTTATTTTCTCCTCACAAATACACAGAATAACAATGATAATGATTGTGATTAACGATGATGCTGGGAGAAAGGGGCTGAGCGGGACCAAAGCAAAGAAATCAAAGACGTAACATCCCCACCCCTAACCTGTCCTAACTCCCTACCCCCAACACTCAAACTAATCTGGCACACAAACAAGGTGCCCTAAACTAAACAATACAGAGGGTGGTCCTAGTCCAGTGTCTTACCTAGGGTGTATAGACAGAGTATGTCCTACGGGTGGAAGGTAAGCCCATGGGCATCTTGCCTACAGGCATCCCCCTTCCCCCCAGGGTTAAACAAACGGCGAAACACTGATAACACACACTGGGTACAAAACATAAACCATACATCGCCCAGTCAAGGTATCACATAGCAAAACAAAAACCCTCCACACAAGGGAGAACAAAGGAACTTAAAATAGCAAGAAGAAAGCTCTGATTGGTGCAGGGGCAGATGGGTACTTGATAATTGGGTGTCACTTGATTGGATGTCACTGATTTGATGTCACCGACTTCACAGGAGGGCAGGACCTGGAATCCCTGGGAAACATAGACATGGCCAGGACAGAGGGAGACAAACAAACAGTACAAACAGGGATGGGTCTCGGGAGGTAACAAAGACTTAAACTCAAATAAAAGGAAACTCATTGAAAATATAGTTATTGCTGACTGGCTGGTGTTTGATTTATTCCCACCCCCTCATTTGGAGAAGTTTTGTGATGGTGATGCACTGCATGCCACTTGCGTGCACAAATGCATGACAAGAATCAAACTGTTGACTCAAATATAATACCTGCAGGTGGATTAATTTGCAAGTTCACGTTAGGAGTGTAAAAAGTAAAAGAGTACAACGTTTGTCGGGTTGGCTAAGTGTTCAGATGGTAAAATAAGTCAGTCAATAAATATGGTAGGCCTATTCAACATAAAATAAATTGTTAACATAAATCATGAAATGAAAATTTATATTTATTGACATTTTAATGATTCTGTCAGATGCCAAGGACGCCAGTCTTTCTTCGTTTGTTGGTCATTTTCAAATAACTGTTCCAGATGTAAGGCAATATCACAAACCATTTTTTATCAACCTATTTGTAGTCAGCCAACCTAGCTAGCACTAAATGATACACTGAATCAACAACTGGCAACACCGTAATCAGAAATAAATTGTTGCTCAAAAGACTTGTGCGCAGTCCAGTAGCCACAGAACCTACCACAGTGCCAGGAGTTCTTAATTGCCATTCAGTCACATGTTAATTTCAGCCAATGTAGTCTATTTACGAATGCAGGTTACAGTAGGTTTGTCTTATTTCCAGAACCTGAGCTACTGTCTATGCAGACCTATCAAAGTTATCCTGTAGATTTCCAAGCATTGTAATGAGCAGAAATGCACCAGCGCAAGCTGTGCAATAATGCACAACACCTGTGGCTCGTTAATAGGAGCGTTGTGTTTTCCAAGTGTTCTGTATTTTAGGCTAGGATAGAATAGTATCCATGCTTTTAATTTATAGCAAATGTCATTAAGAAGAAGAAAACTTTACTGGTCCTTCATGTCCTTCAGCTGAAGATCTACATATTGTACACTTTCCATCTCAAGCCTAGTCACGGTGAGTAGTGATTTGAATGTTACTTGTTGCTGTTCAGACTGCTGTGGGCAGTGTAGGATGTGTGGGACTCAGCACACTTCTGAGTAAGACAGAGGCCTGTGTTCTTCGACAAGCTGTCAGCAAGTAGCTTATGCAATCAGTGAACATGGATGGATGGGTCGATAAATGTATAGATAAATGTATAGATTGATGGATGGATGGATCCCATCTGTGTCCCGTATTTTTGTCAACCTCATCATGCAGGCACAATAAATTTGAGCCTGCAACATTCTCATGACAGTTTAAGGCTGAGCCATGAAAATGCCATAAATGAATGCAACTACAATATATTTGCTGTGCACTGCAGCTGTTTCTACATCCATTTGATGTAAAGCCCATTGTGACATTGCTTGTAAAAAGGTCTATACAAAAAATGTGATTTGATATTGACGCGTTGAGGTATCAAGTTATCCTTGAGTAGAACGTTGCGTCTTCCTTGTCGCAATATCCCATTGGTGGAGAAAGAAACAATGTTTACCATTTCATAGCAGCTTAAAGGAGTTTGATGCCCTTAGCTGGTCGGTGGATAGCAAGCTGTACCAGATACAGTTTACCTGCACGTCTGGCTAAAAGTCGTCTTAAGCCTAATATCGTAGCCTAATATCTGCCAGTGGAGCCTATAACGTTGAGACAGAAGCTGTTCATCAGTCCAAACCAAGACTGGACTACTGTCTGTAAGTTTCCATCCCCCCCCACCCCTCCTTCTCCCACAACCTCAGTGCTCCCTCACGATTCTCGATTAGGTCATGAGTATCTGATGTCATCTTTACTTTCTGGCTCCATCAAGGGCGCTTTGTCTGCCTGCATTATCTATGTGTTAGGCCTCCGCTCGAGTAAGCAAACAAACAAGCTGCAGCAACAATGTAGCGGGGAGTAAAACGCCAGAGACCAGGAAAGAGCTGTCAATCGCACCACCAAGCTAATGATCACTATTGGTCGTCTGGGGAATTAAGAGCGCTGAAATACAAGTCTGTGTTTTTACAGATGTTGAGTTCTTTTTTTAGTGATGCAATTGTCATGTTATGACAAATACCGGACAGATGACTATACTGTGCATCAGATTCAGAAATGCATCATTAGAAGGACGGTGGTGGCATATGACGACTACTGACTTTGTTTGAGATTCTCCTTTGGCTTAATCCGGGATTTAAGTCGTAGTTTTACTGCATTGCATTGAAAAATGTATAGTGTAGGTGTGCCTTTGTACTTGAGGCTTGTTCCTCCTTTATTGGGTATTGTGTATTCTGTCCTGGACATAATACCTCAGCAGCCTGTTTGTAACCAGCTCAGGAGCACACACTGGGTGCTGTCAGGCAACCTCATTTCCTGTACTGATCCAGCTGGTTGCAGTCAATCAGGAAGTGTTACATTCACTGGTGCAGAGGTGACAATGCAACCCATCGCCATGCCACACAGGGGGATTATTACTTCCTGCATTCCAACACCTGCCCAGGGGAAGTGTATCCAGAGAGAATCTCTCTGTCTCTCTCTCTGTCTCACTCTCTATAGGTGTACTACATGAGCCACCAAGCATAGCCATATTCCTCTAGTGTGTTGCACATCAAGGATCAGGCCCCATAACAACTAGAGGGGTCAATTTAATATCTCTGGACAGCTCCACCATATGGCTATGGTGGGATCACAGACCCTCTGGGTCTTAGACATTCAGTTTACACACTAGGGCCATATCCTTTAAAAAGGATCCATGCATTAGTTCATCATATACAGTACGAGCATCACATTGTGCAATGAAACGTAATCAGGACTTTATTATATGAAGTTTAATTTAAATGTTATAATAACATCCTGTTGCATAACATAGCGATCTGTAAGTCTTCTGCAGGCATGACTAAGGAGGAATTCTGCAACACTGTTTGTTGAGAAAGGGAATGAGAAATATGATAGGGACAGCTAGAGAAAGAGATGAAGGACAAGGGGGGATGAGGCACAGTGTGACTTCTGAGGTGTTGAGCTCAGCAGTTCATCCAGGAAAAGGTGCAAAAACTTGTATCATTTTATTTTCGGAAGCTGTTTCCTCACACTGCATGAACGTATTAGCAGATACCAGGTGAACATTCAGTTGCAGGGAAATTATTCAAATCACTAAGTTGTGTGAAACGAATGCATTTGAATGAATTAAAGTCCAGATGATAGGCAGGCAGAGAGAAAAGCTGTCAGTCGTCTCTCCAGTCAGTTTTTTTTCCTCTTTTACTTTCTACATGACAAGCTGTTTTTCTGATCTTTGTGACATTTGTGAGGTTGTCACTGGAGCTGACAAGGAGAAGGTTACAGGGAGAACAACAGCAGAATGTTGACAAGGGCAACACCTTTAAAAAAAAAAAAAACAAGCAACACATTACAAACACAAAAGAAGCCTAAGTACACCAGAACTTGGAACTAATAGAACTGTTGATGTTGTAGCTTTATGGAAGCCAGGATATGAACTGTGGCTAAAAGGAAACCCGCTGTGAGGCTTGGTCTCACAGAAGTCAGACTCTGGCACAGCTCCTGCTTGTACTGCATACAGTAGGGTTCCAAAAGTCTTAACATGACTAGGCAAGATGCTCCTTACTTTGCGTCTTTAATTATGATGTCAGCTGTGATCTGTCATTGTGATGTCACTGGCTGTGATCTGTCATTGTGATGTCACTAGCATTTGTCTGTCGTTGTGATTCCACTGGCTGTGGTCTGTCATTGTGATGTAGGGATTTCACTGTCTGTGGTCTGTCATTGTGATGTCACTAGCTGTGGTATAATTAATTTTTCCAAAGTAAGAGGTTATAAAGAGAGGAAGAAGCAGTGTGGAGAACGGAAAGGAAACAACCTCATGTTCTATGCAAAACTGACTTTCTTCATGCACCCATTTCTGTTGTCTGCATCTATTTCACTTTGGCTGAAGAGCAACAACTAAACCTCCTTTCATCTGTTTCCTGTGTTCTCTTCAAAGTGAAAATTGTACATTTGGTAATTGAATAGTCTTGTATTTCTTCTCATGTATGTAGCGGGGTTTGCTCGTTTTAAGATTAGCAATGCTTAATTTATAATAAAGTATATAGTTCTTGGGCACCACCTCATATAATACCCTTTGTAATAATCAGTTTAATCTTAACTAGTGAATTCTATGAAAGTGGAGCAGATGCAATGCAATCAGTCGTCCTGATGTCGTCAGTGGTGTGTCTTACTGAGATGATCAGAAATGGCTGTGTTGGCGGTTTGACTCTGCTACATGTAGCAGCATATCTCTAAAATTTGTATTCCTCCTTTGTCACACGGCGTGATTCACAGATGCCATTCTGCTTTGAGACAGTCCTCATACTGAAGCATCAGGTACATTTGTTTTAGTACTCACTTAATATGTGTGTAAGAGTGTCTGCCACTGGTTTCCTTTAGCACTTTCTGTCAGGGGGATTTTATAACCTCCAGGCCTCGGTAGCAGTATCTTGATGATAAAGCCTTCCTCACAATCCAATGAAAGATTCGGTTACCTCACAACCTACAGCTCTTCAGACTGTGGCTTTTGAGGTGGTAGAGTGTTTACCTTGTGCTTGAAGGCCATTGAGTTTGTCCCTTAAAGATGGCTCCGTTTAGATGGAGACTTGGTAGCTGAAGCCAAATAATCCCCCGGAGCTTGATGAAAGAACAAAAGATGGAAGCGCAAAGGGAGTGTGTTTCTTTTGATCGGGATGGTAACTAAAGCTGCCCCTTCATTGTTGAAGATGGGATGTGGGAAGGGGCCAGCGCTTTTAGACAAGCCGTTTGGGTAGATGCGTCTGTTGTCGGAGTGGGACAGAACATGACAGTGTCTGCAGTCGAGAACATCCACTCAATGTCATGGTAACGTGTTGCTTCATTCTTTGACTGTAGCTTCTGTTTAATGACTATGTCACAATAATTCAGTTTAAGGGCTTCTCCCTGTAGGCTCTGATGAATATCAAAGAATCAAAAGCCCAAAGACGAAATTAGCTTTGTTGTAGGAAGTGGCTTAATTCATTTTCCACAAGCGCATTGGAACATGAATATCTCATGTGCCAACCAGGAGGATTACCATAATTGATTTCAAGAAAAAGTGCATATGGCGCATGGAGAGGGAGAGAGGAGAAAATGAGTTGAGAGAGAGAGAGAGAGAGTTGAAGATGAGAAAAGGAGTGTGAGAGAGTGAGTGGAAGAGGAGAAAAATAAGTGATAGAGATAGTGGAAGAGGGGAGAGAGTGAGGCAAGGAGCAATTTGCTTTACCACCTTTCAAACGTATTCATTTGAAGGGAATAATACTCCTAGGAACCATTTGTATTCTCCCAAGTGGAAGCATTTAGAAGGAAAGAATCACAAAGTTTTTGTTGTGCAGTTAAATATTAAAGTTCTGCATGTTTTCATGGTTCATTAAGCCAAATAATAGAAATGGCTTTGTGACCCACATTTCAGAGGGAGCATTCACCAGGACAAACACTGTTAAACATTATAAACCGAGTCTCAAAGCAGGACCTCCTGTTTACTGCTCTCCGTTTTAAGCCTAAACTATAACCACCCTGCTGGTAAGTCAGCCATGTTGATAGTCTCATACATATTATGTTCCCACACAGAAGCTTTTTTTTACTAATCTGATGCTGAGCCACGTCAGAATTACAGCTCAACTTGTCACTTTCTATGTTGAATAGACTAGAGGACAGATAGGACAAGGAAGTAAAATATGGAAGAATTCCATAAGCATGACATGTACCATTCTCATGACATCACAAAAGCCTTGCAGTGAAGGTTCCATTATGTAACTGTGCCATTGCTTTAACAAACTCATTTAGAATATAGGAAGACTGCATCCATTTTCATCTCATCTGTGTGAATGGTGTGAATTTTCAAATAACAGAAGGGAATTTATATATTTATTTTTGCAGCTTCTCTTATGCTCTGCTCTTGGCAATGAAATGAATTCCCATCTGCACAGCTGCTTTAGTCATGACTTCATTTCAGCGCAGAGAGAGACGGATGAGGTGAGAGTTGAGTTTCAATACATTTTTGTTGGTCTTGTAAAAAAAAAAAAAAAAATCAAAGCCTAAGACAGTAGACTGAATCAAAAGTAAAAATAAAGATTGGCCAGTATGCAGACAATTGTCTTTTTTACTTTTCAGTTTCTGTATGAAGATGGATCAATAATCGCAATATCTTTCCAATGCAATCTGTGCAGTTTTAGTAGCTGTGTTATGACAACAAGTCAAACATTTCTATCTATGTTGGATTTTTAAAAAGGACAGACGGTTTCCTTTCCTTTTTTTGAAACAAGTACTGATCCTGGCCTTGCCTGGAAGTGGGGCCACAATCATACTGTGGCACACAAGCCCAACCTTAAAAGCTTTCTCATAGTCTTACCTCCCACATCAGTTTAAAATATTCACAACTAACTTCACAACTAACTTCAGTTTCTTTCCAATTTATTTTATTTTGCTTAATCTTCCCCCCCACCCATTCATCAAAAGTTGGGAGTCATGATCTGCTTTATGGGAGGATGACTGGTGGTGAGCTTGGGGGCGGGGGGCAGGTTGGTATAAAATGTCTGAGTGGAACAAAAGGCTTAGAAACGATCCTTATTCCAGTCATTCGCCTCAGCTCAGAAACATTGTAGGCCAAAAATATCTTTAAATGGCTGACAACCTGTGGAACAGAATGGACTGTTTGCCTGGATTTTAATTTAAATTGAGATCTATCCAGTGTGTGTGTGGTGTGGTGTATGTTTTTGTCTTCACTGTATGAACTTGTGCACAGACGTTCATTTTTAATCCCATAATTGTGACAAGACTTCCAGATAGTGTCTGGACCTTAGATTTGATCAGGCTCGGTGTAAACGATATGATGGTTTGCAATACTGATCTACTGCAGGGTATGAATCACGCTGCATAAGTTTTATTTTGTCTGTGTGTGTGCCTGCCTCCCCAATTGATTTCAGTCAATCTAGGCACGTCCCTCGTTAGTCATGCACGTACTTGCAAGCTCAGGCTGCAGTCCTGCTCAATGACTGTCAGTCTCCGTTAGGGGGAGCTGCCGCTCTCTTTCTCTCTCTTCCTGTTTCACTCTGTCGGTCTCTGTCTTTCCCTATCCTTACTCTGCCAGTCTCTCTCTCTCTCTCTCTCTCTCTCTCTCTCTCTCTCTCTGGGATGTAATTATGTTCTTTACTGTGTTTCTTTTTCTATCTCTCTCTTGCTTATGGTCTTTCTCTCCCCCTCAATCGGTCTTGATGTTCACTAATCAGAAGAGCTCTGCTTACATGCATACATACATTCATGCATAATACTTTACGGTCACAATCCTCTTCCCGACTTCTGCAGAACATTTCTCCTCTTGGGGTTGGGAGCACATCAGATCTCTAGGGGCCAATCTTGGAATAAATGCCAAAACGGAATAAATGCCAAAACGATTCCACCACTTACTTCCATCCCTGCTCCACGTCATTGCTGGTACACCTCTAACCCTGTAGCAAGGCCGGATGGTGTGTGTCTGTAGCCTGAGGCGGGTGGAGCTGTGGTGTTTGGTCTCCTCGGACGGGGAGGCAGTCGCTGTCATCCACAGGCCACAGATGTGACAATGTGGCCTTCAGAGCACTCCAACGGTATGGAAACGTACAGCGTAGTCGCGTACAGTCACACAAGACATACGCACACAAGGCGCAAGCGGATCACAGTGTCGTTTTGAGTGTGACGCATGACAGTTATGGCCCTCCCTCCCTCCACCCCTTGCCCTTATCCCCCCTCCTTCTTCAACACATCCGTCAGCATCTTCTTACATCTTCACACACCATTGATTCTTGCATATGGATCTGGCCCTGACGTTGACGCATCCAAGCCCCTCCTCAGGAATCTTCTAAGGCAGGTCCTTAGCAGACACTTATGTTCTTTGTCGACCAACACCCACACCTGGGTTGAATCCAATCATTTTGTGAGATTGATTAAAGGTTTGCTTGTTTTCACTCACTGACTATTTGTAGGTTGAAACGACCTTTGATGGGGAAATTGCTGCAATGGCTGTTTGCTTTGCGTAAGCTCAAGAAGTAAAATGGCAACAACGATGACAGCAAAAGTAGAAGCTATTGCTGGTAAAGATATTACTGGCAACTTAGTTGGTAATTATGATGATATTTGCCAATTTACTGAAAGTGGTTAAAATAATGTGTTGTATAATGTCACCAAAGTAATATCTGATCCTTAAGCCCCGCCCACACCCCGACTTCCTTCATTTGAAAGACGCGTGTGATACGTGTTACGGTGGTAAATTATTCTCATTACAAACTTGGCGGAAAGCCAGCCATTTTAAATAAATAAATAAGCACTTTGAATTTAAATGAGCTTTGATCTTTTCATTCTGCCAGCCTTTTCATGTTCCCTCACACTCGCCCATACTCGGACTATGTTGAGTTCAGACAGACTGTCACGGCACTGGGTGTGTATGTTTATATATAGTATATTTCAATTACATAATTTTTCTACATTACAACAATACATTTAAGTTGATTAAATGTCATAAATTGTATTCAGTCTCAGCTTTGTCCACTACTGACATACCTATATACTGCATGTGTGTGTTTAGAATAACTGAAGATATATTATTTGCCAGCCTGCCTGTGACATGGCAAGTAGAGAACAAAGCTGTGGCTGGCAGCTGACTGACTTGTTGACTGATTAGATGACTGGCAAGCTAACTGGATAGCTCGCTTGATTGGATGCCCGTCTGGATGGATGGGCAGAAGGATAACTAGCCAGCTGATAAATAAGCATGCCTTTGAGGCCTTCGCACCCTTCTTACCGTGTGTCTCTCTCTCTCTCTTTTCTTGTTTTGCCTCAACCTCTTCTTGTTCTGCCTCAACCGCTCTCTTTTCTTTCTCTTTGTATTGGTCTGTACCCTCCTTTGCTGCGTCAAAACCTTGCTTAAAAATAAAGTTTTGTTTGTTGCAGTAAGTGTAAGACAACTTATTTTAGGTATGTTACTTGAGTAATTGCCATGGTTATGAAAATAATTATGGAAACACAAACTGAACATTAGCAATATAACTATTTACAGGACCTACTCAGTGAAGTGGTGCTTCAGTTGATTATACCTTTATGGTCCTTGAATCAAGCATTTAAATAAAACATTACCCTTTATCATCCTTATACTGTATATCAATTCCTTTGAACCACTGAGATGCTTGCTGAAATAACGGCAAACTAAGCTCTTTGGTTCTTAGAGGAGGAGTGGATACATACTGATTTTCAGGTTTGTGTTGGCACCTCAGACATCTCACCTTACTGCTTCTTTTTCCTTTCAGAGAAAAAAGAAAAGTGTCACCTACTATTTGTAGGTTTGCATTTATATTCAAAGTCCTGACGCTCATTCCCTTATAGGGCCTACCATACATGCATGCAGCCAGTGACATTTCCTCCTGACACAGGTGGGGTGTGTCTGTATGGATACAGCTCCCTGGGTAGTAGAACAATGCAAAGACGCCTGGGCTGTGAGACGCCACAGCTGGGTTAAGGCTTGTGGTGCCTGTCCCGGGGCCAGCTCGAACTGGTATGCACAGGGGGCCACTCGATGGCTCGGGGGATGAAAGGAGGAGACTAGTTTGTCTATTCTCTCTCTTACTTTCCTCTCTTGTTTGCTAAGCCACGCCTTAGTTCTGACACACACGGACATCCACGAGAGATAACATCCCTCAAACCTGGTAGAACTTGTTTACCTTAGCGCACATTAAATTACACTCATTAAATATTAACCAGACACCAAGAAAGTAATGAGTTTGCCCCCTCTTCTTAACTCAGCTGGCTGAGAATCGCAAATGGAGATGTTTTACGGGAGAGCAATGGCCCTGTAATCCCTTTTGCGTAAAGGGATAGCTTTTTGGTTCAGCAAAGTCAAAGCTGAATTTCAGTTTGTTAGGCTAATTGTGGTTAATAAGTGAGTGTTAGGAAATAGTCACACACAAGTTAGTCTGTGTCCCTTTATGTGTACTTTACTGCAAGTTGTGTGCCTGTTTTGCGTGGGCAGGCAGTGGTAGGCGTTGGCAGGAAAGGCCTTGGGGTGGACAGTAATGAGAGATGATTGCGCAATGGCTGTTGGCATCAACTGATTGTAAGCAGATAAACAAACATATCTCTTGTTGCTGCTGCACAGGTCAGCTCTGTGTTCCTGCCTGACCCCTGCTCAGCCCTGCCGCCTTTCCAACCACTCATTACTATAAACGAGGAACAGGAAGTCACATAGTGAACCAACACACGCACACCACCTCATCCACCTACTTTTGCTTTAATGTATGGCCCAAACAACTATAAAACCCACTTACTTTTATTGGACAGACTTTTAGCACCAAACAAGCGTCCAGGAGCAACGCTCCCAAGAATTTGGCCAACTTGAGACAGAAGGAAGTGTCTGGCCTGAGTGTTTCCACATGCATAATTGTTGCTTTGTTGTGTGGATGATGATCCCTTTTTGTGGATCTCCTTTAAATAAGCAAATTCCCCTGCAACCTTGCCAACGCTACACACTCACACTATGAAACAACTGTTTCAATCCGTCACTAGATGCATGTGTGTTTCATGAGAGATCTTGTGTGTTAAAGCAGCATCAATTCATAATGATGTGTACTCAAGTGATGTATTATTCAATGCAAAGGAGTCATACTATTTACAAATTGTGAGAAAAGGATAGAAAATTGATGGAATAATGCATAGAAGAACGGATAGCCCCCAGATGTGCTGGGAGCTAGAATAGACCTTTATTTGCTTGGCAATAAGTGAAGAGTATCACATAATTGTTGGTAAAAGCAGTATTATTCCCTTTAGTCTGGTGTTCCTGAATTATGAGTTGGAGCATTCAGGACAGTGAAGAACCTTTCTAGTATATGCAGTCTATTAGCACTAAACAGACCTGAGGTTTCTTGGCTACTGTGTAGTTATTCCCTTCTTCCTCTAGCCATGCCATTTTGCCCAACCCTGTTACCCTGGGGTTAGACAGAAACACACCAGCCACACCTACTATTGGTCCTCAAGTTAGTTTGTCTGCTATTGATAAGAACATTGTCCAAAGTAAGAGTCACATGAGGGCATTGTGAGATATGTGCAACACTGTATATCCTTGGATCCTGAGTAAGACACTTACTCAGAATCTTAGTCGCTTTTCAACTTCATAGTTCTCGAGATAATTGAGCAACAGACAGACATAGATTCCTGCCTTTCATAGGAAATACTGCTGAGACATTGAAAATACTGCAGAGACATCGAACTATATATTCCATATAAGCACAGGTTGAGGTCAGAGAAGCATTTGCTGTGGGACAAGGAAGATGGCAACATGTGGGGGAGACGTTTCAGCGACAAAGCTTGTGAAATTGACTTGGGGGAGGGGGGGGAGGGGAGAGAGAGAGAAAGTTGGGCTGTGTTGCAGATTTATTTAGAGCTGAGGAAGCCTGTCAACTGAAAAGAACAGCAAATATATCTATCTTAGCAGGACACCAAATTGGAGAGCACCATGCCAAGTCTCCGAAGGGCAGCGTGCCAGTATAGAAGAAGAACAAGGCAAGAAGAGGGCCGGGGGGGGGGGGGGGGGGGGAGAGAAAGAGAGGCACTAAGCAAATGGCACATAGAGAAAAGGTGAGATTGAGTAAATAAAAATTTAAAAATTCTTTAATTAATTGAAATTGTATTATTGGGAAATACCCAAAATAAGGTGGAGCTCTGAGGTCCTGAAACCAGGTATCGCACAGGTCCAGAGAACCCTGTCCAAGGTCCTGAGAGTAGCGTAGTAGACCTTACATTGGTGCTGTCCAAGGTCCTGAAAGTCAAGGACAGTCATTCGAATAGAACTGCAAGTAGTGCAGTCCAGGATCTAGTGGAGTGCTGTCCAGGGTCCTGTAGTAACCAGGTATATCTGTGGCTGGATTGCTCTTGTTACTTGTACAGATTGCCTTGGCCAAATTGGATTTATTCTCAATATAAATAAATAAAAGCATTTCTCAGGGAGTCAGGTGGCTGAGCAGTTAGGGAATCAGACTAGTAATCAGAAGGTTGCAGGTTCGATTCCTGGCCGTGTCAATTGACGTTGTGTCCTTGGGCAAGGCACTTCACCCTACTTGCCTCGGGGGAATGTCCCTGTACTTGCTGTAAGTCTCTCTGGATAAGAGCATCTGCTAAATGTAAATTTCTTGTATCTGTGTTTCTCTCATTTCATTCTTCATTTCTCTTTGAGATTCTCCCTTTTCCTTCTCCCTCTCCCTTTCCTTCTCACACCCTCCCTCTATCTCCTCTCTCTGTCTCCATCTTTCTCTCCCTCTCTGTCTCCCTTTTGTGGGACTACATCCAGCTGTCATGCAGCGAGTGACTAATGACCCCACTGAGAACCCAAACACCACATAATCAGGGACGCTGACGATCTATCTGTGCAAGGGGCCGTCGTGTCTGAGTAATAATGCCCCCGTACTCCATCCATCTACTAAACAACAATCAACCAAACTGCATCTCCCCATTACCAGGTGCCATTCCTCTGTTAATTCAGCCCATCCACTGTTAATTCTCCAACGCAGTGGCGCTGGCTTTTGTGTTTCATTATGATACCTTCCTCTCCTTGGCTTTGGTAGCTTTGACATGGAAATCCTGAAATTAACTCATATCATCCATGACCCATTTAGGGTAGTGCTGGGCTTCCAGTGGAAGCTACAGCATCCTCCATCTTAGGTACCGTTACTGGAGGGACAGAAGGAATGAGGCCATATTTGGCATTACTCATTAGGCAGCCACGTAAAGGTTAGAATGGCTATCTGTCTTTGTTATTTAGCCTAGCCATCTTCTTTGATTTCAGTCTGATGCTTGCGCAATTGTGAATGCTATTTTAAAATCTATATTGAAGAGCATTTCAGGGATGTCAAACTGAGAATGGGGAGGCTGGAGACAGTTGTGAGCCATTCATTGTGAGTGGCACAGGGCAAAAAGCCTTAACTGACATCATTAGTGTACTGTGTAGCAAGCAGTTTATTCCCCATCACTGCTAATGTATGTCAGGCTGTGCATACTTTTAACAGATTTTGTAGTCTCCGAATTTCCCCTGCAGAATAATTTGGTTTTTGATCTATAATCTGGCTACATGCAGACATGCGCGCGCGCGCACACACACACACACACACTCACACGTATGTACACCGACACACAACATGCATGCACAAGCACACACTCTTTTTCTCTGCTAGTTCTCTCCCACTTCACTTTGCAATTCCAAACACAACATAGCCTCAAGCTGAGGTCTGCTACCGTGAGCTCATGCCCCGGCTCTCTCCTGCGGCACGTTTCTTAAACGGTACCGTGTCGAACCCAGTGGGATCAGCGGGACCTTTTGTCAAAGCCAACAGCGGGCTTTCTCAGATTGTACCCAGAGGTAGCAGAGTCCTTGAATTGCACTTGCTATGATACAGTCACGTTGTGTCCCCCCACGTGCACTGTGGCCTCCCCTAGTCCACTCCCTGATCTGGAAGGGAAGTCAAAATGGTTTTGGGAATGGAATTATTTAGTGGGCTAGAAGGATATCACCATAGGGGGGTGCATTACAAGTAAAGATTACATAGCTTGTTTAATAACATCTTTCAAAACCTTTTATGTTTCCGCCGGAGACAGCCGTGGCCTGACGTGTTATTTTTGGGTCGTACCTACTGTACGTGTGTACATCAGTGTCATTCTTGTGAACTTGATATCACAGGAATTCCTTGAGGGATTATCTGCAAATTTGACACAAATGTCTACTTGGACTCATGGATGAACTGATTCAAATGTTGAGGGCAAAGGCCAAAAAAACGTGATAATTGAAATGGTACACAAATTGCTAAATATTATGAATAATAATCCATTTTTTTTTACATACAATTCAGAAATAAGAGCAGTGGACAAAGGCATATGCTGCCAAATTATACATTCATATGTCATTTTTGAAGTTCAGTTACATGACTGTACAGTTTTTCCAATTTAATTTGCAGACAGAAAAATTACCAAACTGTAATATGTCCCAGTGGAGGTTATATTCTGTTGAGAACCTCCTTTCTGTAGAGTAAATGGATACCCCATTATACAGATACAATGTCCATCTCTGATGTCACTGTACTGAGACAGTGTCTGCCTTGCATATTTGATAAAAGGAGAGGGAGGTTTACAGCTCTACAGTCTAGGTACAGGCTGACCTTTGCAGTGAGAATATTGTTGTACTGAAAGGTTACAGGATGTTGGGAGGTTTTTATATCTTGCGAGAGGAAGTTGTAATTGTTGCATAATGACTCTAAGAAGGCCAGGTCTCTTTTTATTGACTTACAGCCCATTTAATGTCTCAGTGGCAGCCTGGTAAAGTCTTCCGCCGTGATTTTCTGAGACAGACAGAATTATTTGGCTGTGCAAGTCAGGCCAGGATGGCTATGTGTATGTGTGATTGTGTGGTCGTCCACATGCTTCTGTGCACTGGTCTGTGTGACAGACTGCTTGTCAGAATCCTCTACATCCTATACAGTTGACGGCATCTCTCACGTTCTGTCTTTTTGGAGAATATTACACTATAGTTTTTTTGTGTTTCCTGCTGCTTTCACGGGACCTTGAGGAGTGGCAAACACATTCAACAAAAACAGAGATAATAACTGAGCAGGCTTTTGAAAACGTGAATCGGATTACTGCTGTGCCACGACTCGACACCCACATTCAATCTATCTCGCTGCGAGACAAATGTGTGCTGTCAAGAGTAACGCCCGACTTTTGGTGCATTTGTGTGCCAGCTGGCAAAGCAATTTGCGTCCGCAAAGCCTGATCTGAATAGGGTCAAAAAAAATGAAACCGACTCCACTACTTCCCATTACGAAGTTCTGTTCCCGACGAGAGGGGTCGCCTCTTCCTTGTTTTTCTTCAACGTCTTCTACACAGGCCTAAGCATTATCTTTAAACTGATGTAATTTGTATGTTGTCGCCACTTCAAAAACAAACATTATAGACAGGCGCTTGCTTGATCCCAGCATGAAATGCAAGTTCAGAAAGAGGACGGTGATCTCGAAACGCAGGGGGGATTTCTACTAGCTGTTGCAGAACCTGCCGAGACAGCTCCAATCGACGGCGCAAACACCAACCGAAACCCAAACACTCAGCAGAACGGAATTCATGGCATATGATATGAATTAACTAACTGTTGTTCTGATTGTGTTCTCTCTCAAAAGGCATGTTGCCTTTTTAACTAATACACAATTTCAATAGATACGTGTAACAAAATGCTTTAATTGGGATACCTTTTCAAATCTATTTCTTTATTGGACTTGTGGCCTGTATATAGCTCCGGAAAAGCTTTGTTTCTGACCGTGGGATGGAAAGGTCCCAGTTATTCAGTAGCGCTGATGAGACTGAGACATTTTCTTCCCCTGTGTATTTACAATCTCCACATCCTGTTGAGATGTGAAATTGTGAGTCAGAGGTGCTCTCAACCAATCAGCATGGCTTAGAGAGAGAGAGAGAGAGATAAATAAAGAGGAAAGATCAAGGGAGAGAGAAGGAATAAAGCAAGTCGTGTCAATATCTCAAACGTCAAAAAATAAGATTCTCCTTCACAAATCTCTGGAGAGAAACGGGCTTAACCACCCCCCCTCCCACACACACACACACACACACACAATCCCCACCATGAATCCCTAATTAATTAGCCCTTCACTGAACCAGATTCATTTGTAAAAGAAAAACAAATCAGTCTCTCTGTGGAGATGAAGTAGGCCGGATGGAGAGACGCTCGCTCGTCACCCGCATGTGAATGGCGCCTCGTAGCCGTGCATTAGGGCTGCAAATTAGCATTCGTTTCACATACGCCGGTGCAAACACAAGACTGCCGTCTTGTTGTCACTGAGTAATTAGTCAGCTGTACTTACACCACCTTCCTCACAACTCCGACGAGTACATGAAACGTTCTCTAAACCCAGATTTAGGTTGAAATAGAGTACCCCTCTTGTTTGTGTGTGTGTGTGTGTGTGTGTGTGTGTGTGTGTGTGTGTGTGCGTGCTGTAATTATGCAACCGGGGCTGTTGCAAAATACAGGTTTTTCCTTCGTTATGCAAACTCATACAGACAGGTAATGGAATGTATTACAAAATGCCAAAGGTTTATTGTTAACATCAGTGCATTTCTCTGTCATGTGCACTTGACTTTGGAGTATTCACTTGCTATTGCATCAATGAGACATGTAGCTTATTCAGTCCTGTGTATTGTGCCGGTTTGTTTTCAATGAGACCAGTTGATTTACAACAAAGTAAGAATCCCATGTGTTATGTCCTGCTTAGGACCACCAGGGTGATAATTTGCTGTGCCACCACTAATCATCCCTCACCAAGACTGGTTTCTTGAAAGATACTAAAGGTAATTAGATTAAAAAGCTTCACTTGACATTTAGCACTTCTCCTCTCAGTGAGCTACTCAATGGCTGACATTTGAGGTGGACCCAGGTGGCTGAAGACTAATTCTGCCCGGAGAGTGGTCTCTTCGGGAAGGCCCCGGACCCAGACACTGACTCTGAGGATGTTCAGTAGTGCTCTGTGCAAAGTAGAAGGGGGTCAAAGGTCAGACTGATCCCACACACAGTTCAGCCTCAGTAATTGGTTGGAGCTGAATGATGAAAAGTGGAAAAGCTGAAGTCAAATGAAATGTTATAATGCATTTAATGAGACACAAAGAGGGAATGTGTGCAACGGTGCCAAAGCTATAAAACTACAAGCTATAGCTTGCTGCATGTTATGTTAGCATCTGACTGGCTCATACCACCTTTATGAAGGGAAAAACTCCCACCTATGCTTCAGACTGGTATTCTTCATTCGATTTCTCCTGGCTTCAGTGAGCTCATAAAGTGCTGTCTGATACAAAGTACAGAATGTCTGAAGATATACCCTACATTTAGCTTTTTCATCGAGTTCCAATGTTTGGAGCAGTGGATATGGTGGATGTTAACTCCATAGCACAATAATTGGCTGTCTGCTAATGCCCATGTCTGGTTAAAACTCTACCAAACTAAACAAACAGTACATTCATACCTATACTCTGTCTTCTATCTCAAATAACGGTGTGTACAGTATATCAAAGTAAGCTCAACACCATCACTGTTTTGTGGACAGTGGAATACAGCCCCCTTTCCCAACCAACCACATTCCAGGTCTCCTAGATTTATAGGACAGCTTGTCAGATTTAAATATATCAAAGTGCTGACTGCAGGTGTTGACAGGGGTTAGAGGCTTTACAGTGCATGGTGCATAAACACAATATACTAATGGTGATGGATCCCCTGGCCTGACAACCAAAGTAATCCATTCTCCTAGACAGCTGTCAGTCATGCCGACTGTTTAGTTGACTCCTTGTGCACACTACTGTACGTCTGTCTGTTGGCATGTGCAAGTGTATATTCTTGTGTTTGTACACACATTTTGCAATTGTGAAACATGCAGGTAAGGGGGAAATGATTTGTCAAGCATGGGATGGTTTTCAAGTTGTCCCACTCTTATTTGAGGGGTGTCAACGCGGCAACAAGGACGGCCGTTGTTAGCGTCAGTTGACTCTGTTCACTGCAACTAACAACCAACTGTGTACTTCAGCTGTCACTCGGCTGACAAAATAAGATGACGCCTTCGTTTGGTTTTCCATCCAAGTAACTGGAAATATTAGTTATGGCACTGACCTTGGAAATGCTAAATGAAGATTGATCTGTTTTAAAAGCAACATCCAATTTAGAAGGATCCTCCCCCCCACCCCTCCACCTCCTTTTCCTTTCTTTTCTCTCGGTCTCTGTTTGGGTGACAATGAATTGATATGACAGGAACATTGTTTGGGAGTCTTCCACAATGCTGCAACGTGTCACAACTCCCACCGCCTCCTCGTAACTCGAGTCATACAAGTTTCCTTCAAAAATGTGCCGTTCATCTTTCTGACAGCAGCCAGTTCATCATAATTAGCATGCCATGTTCTGATAATGCTCACAACATATTTTCATACTGAAGTCTGTTAAAAGACTTCACTTGCCATCTTCTATTGTAATGACTTGATGTTTTTATAAAGATGAATTCTGACTGTGTAGAACATTGGAAGTGCTGTCACTGATTTAATCTAACCCTACATTTGTTGAAAATCCTGGAAATGGGGTCTGAATGATTTTCAATAGCAATAGAAAATAGGTGCAATAAATCAGACCAGGTATCACACTTTCCACATTGACAGTTTATCTCAAAATAATGTATTTTTTTAAATTGTATGATTAGCAACTGGGCCACACTTGATAACCACGCAAGGACCATTCTCTATCCAGTGCTCAAAACCCAAGGTTTTTTGTTGAACATATTCATTTATTTGACTTAGAAGTACTTATATTTAATTTGTACCCTTTTCATCATCATGAATGTGATGCTTCTGAATTTGGGTCAGCACCATGTTATCTTCTGAGGGTCTGAGGAAACAATCAATGCACTCAGTGTCTCTTATGGGTTGTGTCTTGTTCTGAGACGCTCTTCTATTACACAGGTGCTAGGGCTGCAGTTTACCAGTTGGTATCCAATTGATTGCTTCACTATGCAGTATACCCAAGTACAGTATAATGGTATAGTTTGGCTGTAACATAATTTGTTAGCATCATATCCTTTTTCCACAGGGGAATTTGAACTTGGGCTGTCTTGATCTGTAGTTAGCTACCACAGAGCTATACACGGTATATTTTTTCCCATTTGTGCAGTTGGGTCAATTTAGTTCCAGACTTGCACCAGTGAGTTGTGGATTGGTGCTGACTGTGCCTCTGGAAATACTGCATACTGTCTGACACAAACTGGACTTTGTGCAGATGTGATCAATGGGTGTCAAACATTGCAGTCCATGTGCTGTGATCAATAGTGTACTAGAAAACAAGCCTACTTGAGAAATCTCCTCCTCAAAAACAATGAAACATCAGAAGTCCATAGCGTGCTTGGATCCACAGACGTGTGACTAAATAACATGGCCTTTAGAGTTCACAACATGCTGTCAAATTGTCAAAGTTTTCCAGGTACAACAAACACCTCAGCAATATTGAGATTCCATGGAGGTGTGAGTGTTTTTAAAGGTCACCAGTGCCTCTGGTGCAGATAGCGTTGTACATCACTGGAAGGCCCTCTGTCTTGTCTCTGCAGCGCAACACACACATGCATGCACACACATATGCACACGCTCACAAACCCCATGGTATTTCTACTCGTGGCTGTGACAGAACATATTCACCTGAAACTACAAGGCAAAAAAAAGAAAGAGAAATGGTACTGAACTATACCTCCCTTTCCTGGAAAAAACAACAAACTGTGCTCAGCAGCTTGATAAATGTGGAGCGAACATGTCCTCTTTTTCTACCTATCCTTTCTTTCTTTAGAAAAGTCTCATTGTGTGCAGGCAAGACAATGTGCAAAGGTATTAAATGACAATTTAGTTGACAAGACAGACACAGAACACTGGCTCCACAAGCTAAATTATCATGCTTTAAAAAAAGATGGAAATTGTATAATATAACACCCTGTAGAATTTGGGATCCTCCTGCCTTTGTGAATAGACCTCATACGTCTTGTCCACAGATTAGCTCATTGGCTATGGATGGAAATTGATGTTCTGGCAACGATGGACTCGCTTCTGTCTCTGCTTTGTTTTACTGCTTATGGGACTAGAATGGAATATTGCAGGTTTGGAACAAGATGTAAAGTAATGATGAGTCCATGGGACGTGGCTGCTTCATCTCTGAGATTCTCTGACTCATTGATGGATTCACTCTGTGTCCCTCTGCCTTCATCTGTTTGTTCCTGCATACGGGTGACGGGACCCAGTTCCAGTAAAAAACTGATATGTGTATATTTGAGTATCTCATCTGTTCCCTATAAGAACATGGAGAACCTTGGCTTCTATCCCTTCCAAAGAGGGCTCGCCTGTTCCTCGTGGCCATCCTATATTTTTCTAAGTTTGTATCCATACATAACAAAATGCAAACCAGGTGACCTGGAAGGATTAGCGTTGGTTATCAATCTCCCAGCCAGAGTGAGGCCTGGAGGGATAGTCTGAACAGGTTCACCTGATCATGGGTGTTATGTGATGACCTGCTTCACCTCTACCTGCTATACCTTAGACAAAACATTTTTACAGATCAAATTGTCCAGTCAGGCTAGGGTGCTTGACACGGAATCACCTCAGCTAAGTGGTCCTTTAGATCCTATCTGTTAGGTTATCCAAAAACAGAGGCTAAAATGTTGTTGACATTAAGTTTCACACAGTTTCATATGTAGACAAACTGTTGTAGTGCATAGTTTCAGAACAGAGAGGATGCTGGGACAGTCTCTGCTGTATGTTGTCAGTGGTTGCATACAACATACACCATGGATGATGGTTCACCTGGTGTCGTCATGCAATAAGCGATCAAGTCCATGTTTGGCCATTTCTAACTCTCTCCTAACTCTGTGTCCCAGTTTCATGGCGGTGTAGAGAGCAGATAACAAGGATCTCCTCTGCAGCCATGCTCCGGCCTCTGATTATGAGCCTGGCTGTGATGAAGGGAGATCAAGGTGGCTTGTATCCCACACAGGCCAAGTCAGAGAGGCATCCCTCCCTCCTTTGAGTGAAGCCGGGTGCAGATGAAAGAAAGCGAGAGTGGGCGAGCTACTGAAGAGGCGTTTTGTCAACGCGCCGCAGCGCCAACGACAAAACAAAAGAGAGGGAAAACGACAAAAACATTTTAATCGCCCACTGAGAACCGCATTGCAACATGTCATACAATTACATGCTGATGGTGCTGTCTGTGCTGTGTTCTGGGTCATTCTGTGATCTTGTCTTAGGTAAGGGGGGTCTTTGACAGGTGGTATTCAACTGTGCACCAACCTACATCAATACTTAACCGGGGTTGGCGTTTAGGATGATGGGACAGTGACAGGTAGGCTCTGCATTGGGCGTTTTGTTTTTCAGATATTGCATGAAGGGGGAGGAGAAACTGCACATCTGCTTTAAAAATGGAAATATGAAATGCAATTATCCTTGACACTTGAAACTGTCTCCGTTTGCAGATCACAGTTTTTATGTCTTTACCTGACAGGTGGTGTTTGTCTGATGCTTAAGACAGATGAAATACATCCAGTTATATTCAAGGAGTCCTCAAGGACGGCACTTTTTAGGATCAAACACTTGACAGAGTACAGAAAACAAGTGAATACAAAGCCCGAATCTGAATCAAGAAAACTGAACAATTTCTTATCTCAGCACAATGTGCACTGTACTGCTGACTGCTACAATGATGTATTTGGATCATAGCACTGCATGTCCATCTACAAAAAAGGTAATAGCAATTTTAGAATAGATGCACTATTTTGTACTTTTTTCTACTTTTGTTTGTTGTACCTACGCTGTTGTGGATACCAGGGACAAGTCTGCACTGGTGCTGATTACATGGTTTCTTGTTTGTCGTGGGAGTGAGAATTGAACGAAAACCAACATTTGCTGGCTCTGACCTTGGCTGAGGTTTACTGATGTCTTTAGAAGGAGAAAAGCTGACCTCTGATATCTGTTCTCTACCAGTCTCTAACTTCTCTCATCCAGCATTGGGTCAACAGGTCACACCGCCCAAGGCGAATATCATTGCTGAAATGTGGATATTTTGCCAATATATCCAAGAAACTGTTAGTGTTAGGACTGTACAATAACTAACTGGTGCTGACAAATAATATACCTCTGCCTTATGCACTGCTAATTGCTTCCCCCCCCAGTGAATTAAAAAAGTTGATATTCTGACCACAACTCCTTTGCAAATGGATTATGGATATGCACCAAAGAGCTTCAGAAAATGAGCAGCAATATTTGCATCAGAAAAGCTGATCATGCCTAACCTTGGTAAGTAGTTTATGTACATAGAAAAAAACCCCAGCCATACTAGGTTATATGGTGAAGGGATTATAGTGGGGACATTTTCTGTTGGAAGAAAAACTATTCAAGGTCCTTAAACTTTTATCGTTGTGAGATAGAAAGTCTGTGTCTTTGTACTGATGAATTCTTGGAACTTATGTCTTCAACTATATGATTTTTTTATTTTTTATTTTTTATTTATTTGATCTTTAATCTGTGGACAATTGTGCACGTTTGTTCAAAGGCCTGTTGTCAACTATTATTATACAGAACATTTCTATAATATAACATGATAATAGTTTCAAAATGATTTAACGTACTCTAGACATGGACAACCCTACACAAGTCAGCACAATGTATGTTTTTCGACAATCGAAGTATAGGTATGAAAATTAGTCATGTGCGCTATCAACATGTCTCTTTTACTTACAGATCCTCCTATTGATTGTCCTCCATCTTGTAGTACCTCTCTTGTTTACTCTGGCAGGCTGTGTGGATTCCTCTGATAGGCAGACATTGTAACACTGGCCAGGAACCCCTGAGGCAATTACAACCTCCTCTCCATGATGTCTCTTCCTGCGATGCCGGCAGGGTGCATCTGATTGCGTGACCCGCAAAGAAAGCAATTAGACTGCAGACGGCGGCTGCATTGTGTCTCGTAATTAACAGCTCCTCTTCACACTACAGAGAGCTGAGTTCCCAGTTGACCAGGAGACACTCGATTACCCCTCTCCCTTTCCTTCTCTTCTCCTTTCTTTTGGCAACCCATCATCACCAGTGTATGCATCATGGTAAATGACTTTCCTGGTTGCTGGAATTCATTCTGATAGCAAAATTCTGTTCATGATACCTGTATTTTGCAGTCTGAGGTACGAAGCAAATTCCAGTCATTCCATGTGATTGTAAATACATCCACTTGATTATTCTGGCCAGATGAGATATGATCAGGCATGGCAGGCACCTGAATTTGTACCCACACAATCTAAATGGATCTGTGCTTCACTGTACACTCAGCATGGTCTTAAGTCACATGGCACACGGAATGTGACTGGAACGGCCTGACGTCCCCTGAAGACAGACAAGCAGTGTGTCCACTCAAAACAAGCAGTGTCACAACAGGAATTCCCACGGTGTCACAACAGGAAGTCACATGGTCAGCTAGCAGACCCCGCAGTGACAATGTCCATAGTCATCAGGCACTGTGGACAAACAGTCCTGCCATTAAACATATGCCACTGCCCTGTCACAGCATGTAAACAATTTAGTTGATGGACAGTGACAAATTAATGCTGCATGACCCTTCAGGACAAGGGTACTTATCAATAGGAGAGGATAAATAAAGTACTTAAGTTTTTTTTTTTTGTCCTTGTTTAAAAAATGGTGCTCCTTTTTTTTGTCTAAGCGAAGCAGTGCACCAATCTGAAGCACAATGCTTCGTTTTCCTCACAGACCGTTTTGCAGAGGAAAGATGTTTCCTACAGTAGTATCAGAGTGCTAATTGTTGTGTCTGAGGTTATACTCAAAGCTGCCAGACATCCTTTAATTACCACGGCTCTGATTAACCCAAAATCTCCAAGCCCATCATTTGACTTGTTGACACCGTGTGAGTTGTTTCGATGTGCATGCAGGTGTCAAGAAAAGAGAAAAAAAGAAAATACAGATTGCCTCAATTAGCTAAACGAGTAAACAGAGTTTTGGCCATGTCCCTGGTGTACAGTGACTCTCTTCTCAAGTAGGCACCAACAGATGCACAACCTGATTACCTTGTTAGCAGCTCTGCTAGGCAATGGCTCTCCTAGACCTGTACACCCCCCCCCCCCCCGAACCCACCCCCTTCCAGCAGCAGGTGGCATCCCCCTCATGTTATTCAACAACCCCCCTTCCATCCTCCCTCTTCCCTTTCCCCAGTAAGTCATTGCTGGGAAAGGCACTTCCCCCTACTTGCCTCGGGGAGAATGTCCCTGTACTTACTTTAAGTCGCTCTGGATAAGAGCGTCTGCTAAATGACTAAATGTAAATGTAAACAGAGAAATGCTCCAAAAACCTGTGGCAGATCATACGTTATTTAGTTATTAATTTTTGGGGGTTTTATTTGTGAACTTGACATTGCTTGTCCACAAATGCCCTAATCGCATAGAATAGAGTTCGCTTCTCTTGCTAGGCTACCTGTTCGAGCTGCCTGGTATCTCACACTGCCTTGCGGGGCCTGTCACATAACTTCCATTCAAATTGAATGGGAGGCTAAATTTAGGTGTACCCCCCCTAATCCTAGAGGAAACACTGGCACTTTTTGTTCGCTTTAGTTCTTCGCACAGTGGCAAGGGGGGACAGGCAAGCTGCACATGGGTTAACACTCCATGAAGTAGTTTACCCACTGTTAAAACTATAGCCTAGGATCAGGTGCCCCCCATGTGTATATAGTAGATCTTTTGGTGAGGCAGGTGGGACCCTTTTTATTGCTTACTTCTCTTTAGCACAGTTCCTTTGTTCGACTGTGGTGTAGTGTTTAAATAAATTATAATTATACGTTTCCTGGTCACTGTCTCCCCGCTCCCATCATACCATTCCCGGCACATTTTGTTATAGGCCCTTATCTCTCTTCCCCATACCATTGAGCATTTTAAGGGTCGGAACACTCAGCCTCACTCTCTGCCTCTCTCTCTCTCCACCCAAGTAGTTGGTCCCCTGTCTCATAAGCAGCCCTCATCTTCTCCCACCCACCTCCATCTCTCTGATGATAGTCTGTCATGGTCTGACATCCACGAGCTGGGGGATCCCCCCCCCCCGTTACCGGGTTATGACTCTGAATTAGGAAAATAGAAACAAACCAGAGCAACTCTGCATTTGTCGGGTCGCTTCCGCACTGTGCATTTCCTGTTTCTATCCAACATTGTCAGACTGCCCAATTTGAAGTCTGTGTTGAAGGGGGCATCGGAGAGTTTAACATTTTGGAAGTGCAGTCAGAGAAAATAATCAACTGTCGGAAAAACGGATGGCTTTTTCAGAGAGTGCTCTGCCCATATTCCATGGTTCACATCGCGAAGGCAAATGGAAAAATACGAATCTCAGACCTTGTCTTGTGTTTGCTATAGCTTTTGGCTTTAATCTCAACAAAAGATCCAATTGAGTCAGTCTTGATCTTACAAGTTCTGCCTGTCCGACCTAGCCCATCCTATCTTCTGAGAGACCACACACCCATGCCACCAGCTGAGCCGCAGGTTACTGAACTGTCTTCTGGATCCTGGAAGACACACCATACCTGACAAGAGAAGGGGTAATCATTTGTTGTGTCTGTGCTTCTCTTTTGGTGCGTCTGTGTGTGGGGGCGTGTGCTTGTTTATCTTGCACTTGAAAACCTCTTGTCAGCATCTGAAGTGCTTATTCAGCAGAAAAGCAGAAGCTGTGTCCTGGGGTTGGGGTTGCGTGGGTGGGTGATGGGATGGGGGGTTTGAGTGACAGGCGCCATGGTAACACCGAGGTGAATTCTAATTCACTGTCCCCACCTGACTGCCAGGTCTTCTATAGGGCATGAAGGGTGCCTACAAACAGGTCCTAAATACTCAAGCACACACATTTCTGCTACTCATTGCTTGCTGTGTCTGTTTGCCATAGAGAGGAATCTGATGGTGCAACTAGCATGTTACACCACCCCAGAATTAGAAGAGGCTCCAGGAAATGCCATCTTCTACGAGATAATAATTGACCTTTCTCTGCATGCTCAGGGGAGGCTCATACACACACTGTGCAGACACACACACACAATATTTTGTGTGTCTGCCACAGCAACCCTGTTGCCTCATTGTCCATTTTGCATAATGACTCGCACTACATTTTTCTTTACATTCATTTTAAAATGTGGTTAACCTACTGTCTCCAAAGAACCATTAAATAGTTTATACCTCATCTCCACTGTGGCATGGGTCAGGTAGCCTTCAGGACCTGGTTAGCAGATCATGGCTAGTAGCTTGACCTCCTCCTCAAGACCTGTTGAAGTAGAGGAAAAAACTGCTGTGTTTGTTTACATTCTAGGGCTGAGGCACAGTTAGCACAAACACAGCTGTCATGTCATTGACAAGTGGTGGTTTTGGAACACAAGGGCACTACTAAGCTTGTTTGTAGCACCCCAATTAACATGAGGTGTGTATGTGTTTGTGTGAGTGAGTAGTGAAAGATTGAGAGCAGTAGAGGATAACGGGCTGTGTGTGTTTTGTACGTGTGCCGATGTGAGCGTGCATGTGTCAATGAGCTTTGTGTGTGTGTGCAAAAGCATGCCTGTGCGTGTATAGAGTAGATCCATCACTGTGCCATCTGTTTTCCTGGCACCTAGCTTCATAGATACAGTGGCAAAAACGACATCTCTCTAACAGTAAATGACATGCCAGACACCGGAATGTTAAGTGGTCTAAGTGACCGTACAGTATAGCACAGTGGGACAAATATTTATGTTCATCGTATTGTAGACTTATTATAGTGCTTACTCATCTACTGTTTAAGAGCCGAAGCGAATGAAATGGATGACTGCATCTAACTGTGGTGTGAGATAACCCACACATGCACAGTGAGCAGACTGTGTTGGTGGGTGTTCTCTGTGTGTGTGTACTACCTAGGCCAACCTTTGACACGTTTTATGGCTTGTGTCCATGGTTAAAGTATTCAGATCAACAAAAAATACAGGTTATGTAGATTATAATGTAGGTTACAGCCCTTGGCAGCCATACAGCTATGTGTTCAGTCTCTCTGGAGTTTGTTTAGGCTTAGTTCATCTCGCCTCTCTTCCTCTCTCTTACCTACAATAAACATTTGCATAGAGAAATGGAAGTACAGACACTGAATTAGCATATCGTGCCATCATCTGTGTGATGCTCAGTCTCTAATGCCTTGTTGCGCCACCATTTGCCTAGTTTACGAAACGAGGAGATGAACACATGTACCGATTGCTTGATCCTATTGAAAACCATCAAACTAATCGTTTTAACTGTTTTTTTTTCTCTCCTTCTTCTGTTTTCTCTTTCTCTCAATTGTTCTCTCTCTCTCTCTCTCTCTCTCTCTCTGCCGGCTTCTCAGGAGTCTTTTCCCCAGAGACACCCGCAAGCTGTGAGGGGACTTTCAAACCAGAGCAGCGTTCAACTCAAGAAAGGTGAAATATGAGCGCATTAAAACACTGCACTTAATCCGTCCATTCAAATTAGCCCCATTAATCATAATTAATTCTCTACACTATATTCCCCCCACTTAATTACATGTGCTACAAAGGAATAATTGGTTAGAAGGATGCCCATCGTGATCTAGCGTTCCTCTAGAGAGCTGTTGTTTTTTCTGTGGTAATTAACAAAGGTGTGCTCACCGGAGAGGTGGCAATGAGAAACTGTAATTAAAAAAATATAGTTTTACTAAATGGGAAAAAGCCAAGTTAGAACTGGTTAGGAGGATTGTAGACAAGTCATCTAATTTTCTAACTACTAGGGAATATCTACAGGGTAAATTATTTTTGAATCTGCAAATACCCTTTTATCTGTTGATGTTATATCAGTTCAGATGGATCTTTTCATTTAGATAAGAATGATTGTGGTGACTGTTTTCGACACTCGGTAGTCATTTCACTTCCACTCCTGTCACTAGCATAATACCATTCAACGTTTACACCAACTTTACTATAGTCATCCCCAATGTTATCAGTAATATTGCTGAATTTGTACCAGAGGAACGTGAGGATAACTTGCATAGAGCATATGTGAATTCTACTGAAAGTCTTTGGCGTACCCTTCCTCAACCTTCCCACATGTCTGCAGCCACAGAGAACGTGACGCTCGTATTCGACATTCCAGCAACGTTGTAGCCATCAATCTCCCTCCACCTTAATCACCCGTCAGTCTAGCTTCCACTTGTTTTGAAATGAAAGGGACAATGTCAAAGCACGCCCATACACCAGCTTCTTAATCCATCTGACTACTCCAACTGATAAATCAATTAATTAATTGGCCTTGATTAACCTTCTGACGTTTGATTAATATTCTCATCAATAGCAATAAAAAGTGTCCTTGCGGCTGCTCGGGGCCAACCCCTCACCCGGGTCTCTACGGTAACCGGCAATCAGCGACTACAGAAGCCAATCAAACAGCTCTAAACAGATCTACTCACCCATTGGTTGGGAAATGCAGTTGAGCAAGGTAATCTGATGAGGGTGTCCTCTTTTGCTGACTGCAATCACTTAGCGTTTCCTTACCCTCTAAAGTGCTGGAAATCAAGGTAGAACGGTCGGGCAAATGACTTGGAGAGGGATTAAGAGACCGATGGTTTAGCTGAGAGATAGTGGAGCTGTGTCATGGTGCCTCTGTGTAAAGTGCTTTGAGTCAGGACATTTCTAGTGGAGTAGTTAAGAAAAGATGGGTTTTAATCTCGTCACGTTGGTATATATTCAGATAGCAATAATAGGAGGGAGGATATGATTTAAGTGGTGACAAGGGAGCTGTATTTACTAAGAGAAAGGAACTTTAGTTTACCTCCAATATTTTCCTTCAGTCAGATCACAGAGCGTACCTAGTCTGTAACATTTTCTAACCCTAAACAGGTTCCAATGTATCTTTGCAGTTACTGTAACTGGCTCCCTTCTCATATTCGAAAACAGTAATGGGTGATTCTTCACTGCACACCAGCATGACGCAACCACCCTGTCTTTCTCTCACATTTCCCCTCACAACAGTTACTTGCCTAATAACCTCAAACCGATAACTTAATGCTTTGACGAACCGGCGCGCCGTGAAGCAATTAGAATCTGCTGAGCTGGCCAGTTTTATAACCGAGGTGAGGATGGCAATTCCAGTCGCCTTGACTACTCTGCCATCAATCAGCAGAAGGACAGGTAGTTTGAAGTCTCCCTGTGAAACTTCCCGACGAGAGTTAAGCGGAGGGTGTGGAAGAAATTGGGATTTCTGGTGTGCTTACATTATTCACTAATCAATAGAACTAGTCATTGGATACTAGTTAGTACGTTCTCATGTAAGCTTGCTATTAATAAGAGTATATTGTGTCTATGTGTCAGGGTTAATAGATGTTCGGGGTCAGGAGAAAGTACTGGCTAAACGTTCCTTGTCATGACTACAAGGAGAGCTCCAACTATGAACTCTCTAGTCTGAGAGTTGTCATGTGTTGGGAGCAGTGAATCTCTTTCTCTGAGACTGGTTAAACGTCATTACTGCCTGACTGTCACAATCTATGTTTACATTCTTGTGCCCTATAAAAGATGGTCCTCCGGCTTTCGGAGCTGAGAGAGACATGATTGAGACCTAAGCCTGGTGTTGTGTTGTCATTTATTGTCAGAGGTCTGGTTTTCTCTCCCAATCTACAGATTGATAAATACGTATTAAAATCCAGAACTTAACTGAACTTAGTCACTCCGTTTATGAAGAGACGGACAAAACACTTTCTTCATCAATGGCAAGGTGATAGTTCTCTATTTGGAAAAAAAGGTGTTGTGCCAGTGTAAGCTGTTGAGAAAAAAAAGTATTTCTGCTGCAGCCTGTAAAGTGTAGAAAGGCAGGGTTTTGGCTAGGTGGAGCCTGGCAGCAGTCAGTATTGAGACGACTACAACACACAAGCACAACTGTACTTGTGTCTTTTGTTAATCAGGCCTGACCGCTCATCTGGGCCTAGAAACCCCTCCATCTTTTTCTTTTTATCCTCCCTACCCAACTCACAGACCAGCAATCATTTTCTTCCTGCAATTAATTTCCCTCTCTCTGTCTCCTCCCTCTCTCTGTCTGCAAGGACTTTGGGCTTAAGAGTCCTACATTTATTTTTTTCTTCCCTTCAAACTGAATCCACACTACTCTATTTTTCTCTCTCTCTTCCCCTCATTCTCTTCTTTCATCCATCTTGGACCGTTGCAATTAGCAGGGCACTTTATCACCGTGGTGAAAGGTGCCTCACCTCGTTGAAATATGACACTGTCGGGGAGATAATCATCGCCCAATATTTGCTTATGAAAATATCTGGATGTACAGCACATAAATGAAAAGGTGTGGAGTAAACGCTGCTGGAAGCAATACAGATCAGCTAGATATATGACACAGTGGTGCCTCTAACTATATGCTCCATGAGCCCTCACCAAGAGCCCTAGCTGCTGTTTCTGGTACCTACCATGTGAACATTAGGCCGAGTGTGCTTGGTAAGAAGGTTGCAGGTGGAAAAAGTAAGTGGACTGAAATAACTTGACATGAACAAATTATTTCATACTCTGCCTTTATTTCACTGCCTTTGCTGCTTCTACTAATGGGCTGCCGTCTCTTTTGTTTTTACTGTGTGTTGCACCTCTTGGATTTACCACGATGTGGAAGGGTATGCTGAACAAGGCAGGTTATCTGCATCACCCGTGTTAATGCCGTTCCATTTCTACTGTCATCGTCACCAAATAAATATCATTAAGAACCAAAACGCACTGGAACCTATATTCGGTCAGACTGACAATAGTCTGTTAAATCACCAGGCATATGAGGAGTGTTATATACATAGATTGTGTATGTGTGTACCTGTTAATGCCCATATTAGAAGTTGTAAGATATTTTATTATGTCCCAGATGGCAAGATTATTACACTAATGAAATAACAATGCAGAAGCAGTGGGGTTCATGGAACATCCCCACTCCCCCCCCCCCACACACACACCATCCTTTGAGAATTTCTCTGCGTTGTGCTTTTCCTTTAGCCTGTTTTAATATCTGTAGCTTACAAGGTGCTTAGCACCTTCCTGCTTTCGGGAAAGCTGTGTTGATGCAGATTGAAAAGCCTACCTGGGCTTCACAGAGGATTTGAGCCCTAATTAGATACAGGGATGGTTGGAGGATCGGCCTAGAGCCTGTGAAGAATATTAATTGTCTCTTAAGCTGGGAGAACTGACAGGTGCAAGGGCTTTGGCATTCAGGGCCAAATAAAGGTTTGTTCAATTTAACAATGGTGCCTGTTAAAAGTGGTGAGATTCTAGGAGATATGGGGAATTTCCCCCCAAAACAAGAAGATACTAATGACAGGGTATGGTTCTATTTGTGAGGGTCCAGGTACACAACAAGGTAAAAAGTTAAATATATGTATTTTTTTCTTATTTTCATTCAATATTGTTTCAATATTTTCATTGATTTTCACATGGTACAATTGCACTGGTATTCCCAATGCTCCAAAACAAAATCGACAAACACAAAACAGACCATGGCCGGGCATTAAACACTGTGAATGGATATATATATATATTGAAGACAGTAAGCACTGAATACATGAAATAAAGGATAAAGATCAATAACCGTATTACATATAGCTCCTGTATATGAAACGGGTGATAAATATACCTGTCCAACACAGGGTTTGATGGAAAACGTGATGGATGTTAGCTGGGTCTCGACTGCACCTGAGACAGGTTGAGTCTAAACCTGAGTAGAGTTTGGCCAACTTACTCGCAGATAGGCCTAGATATGAACTTTGCAGCAACCCGTGTCTAATGCATAATGATGACGAGTGTACCAATGTAATCGCAGCCTGCCAGTTTATACCTTATCTGATATAGTAATCCCCAATTCTCTACCACTGCCATCCTCATCACATTACCTTGCTCAACTCTCCCCAACCAGTGAGTGGGGAAATCTGTTTATAGCTTTTAGATTGCGTGATGGGGAGGCGACCCACTGAATATTTTCATATAACAGACAAACAGACCACTGCCAACTGGATCCATGTTCAAACATGAATCTATCCAGTTACTTTGTTTGAGAGAATTGTGTCTTGACATACCGTGTACCTGTTTATATTTAAAGAAACTTAGTCTTTAACTGTTCAAAGGAAATTTTCCCCATCCTTAAAAAGATCCTTAACACACCCTATACTTATTTTTTATTCCTAACACAAAATGATCAGCCTTATAACTTTGATGGCCAGCCTCCCTTTGTCCTGGCAACAGTTGCTGGGAGAAAAACGCTTTCTCTTCCTTCCCTGTTGAGATGAAAACAGCTGCATAGCAGACGTCTGTGTTGTGTGCCTAGTGGTGCAGGCAGGACTAGTGTCCAAATATATTCATCTGCATCTCTCTGCAGTGTTATCATCTGGAGGTGTGCCCTCTGAAGCAGTGCACGGCTGTATGGGTGCTTTCATAACCATACGCTGCTGCATAAATGGCATTATACACCAGACTTTCAAAGACATAACTGGTTTATAAAATGCCTTTATCCATTTTATCCAACAGAAACCCCGGATCCTGCCCACGTTCCCCTCTGCAGGTCTAAGCGTTTTGAAAAATGACAGGGACACTGCCCTTCACCTCTCACTCAAACTCAAAAGTTCCCTGGAGTCCATTTTCCAATTAATGGACATTTGATGCATTATCCTGCGTTTCTGGATGGCAGGGCCCTCTAAGCCCCTAAGCCCCCCAACCCACCACCATTTTTCTTAAAGAGCAGTTGTCTAGGCTGTCAAAGCTTACATTTATTCATTTATCTGCCACTTCTATATGGAGTCTCCACTGACTCCACAATAGGATTGATGAAGATATTTCCCTCAGTCCCTTAAATGACCTTTCTCTCTGTCTCTTTCTCATCCTCTTCCTCTCTCACTCACCAACATCCTCTCCTCTTCATCTTTCTCGATGTCTCTGATATTATGGTGAGACAGATGCTTTTTTGATTGTAACACTTCAGGAAATTCTGTTGTGGACTCAAACATCTGCTGTCTAATAGGCTGTGCATGAAAGTTTTGATATTGTGAATGTGTTGAAGTGTCATCGTGCAATATATGTGACAGACAGGCTGTGGGTCTTGTGGCAGCTGATGCCTACTAGGAGAGAATTGTTGCAATACTGTCAGTGAAGGATGTTGTCATCATGTTAATACTGTTTAATACCATATCATGTTACCCAAGTCGCAGTGAGCAAAGAGCACATTGTTTGATTTTGTGTGAGCACCTTACTGAGTCACCGGGATGGGAAGCCCAGCCTTGGAAACTAACAATATGGTTCCTAAGGTCAATAAGAAGCACCAGTACTTTCTCTGCGCATACAAATAGAGACAGGTGGAGTGGAGATCAGAGAGTTTGTAGAACAAGGGATTTTCTGTCTGCTGTAACCCCTGTGAATAACAATTACAGAACGCTTTCATTTTTTGATGTTACTTGCACCATCTCTTGATAAATGTAAGTGACATTTTTAATCATCTAAGTCTAAGATGTGGCGTGAAGTAACGTAATACAGAACGCCTGGAACTCTTGCAATGATCTTTGACCCATACATTTACAGTTTGTTATTGCTTGCCCAGAAGGGGTCTGAAAGTGTATGTCATCCCAGAATTACCCATCACCCTGGGGTCCTTAAGCCAGCTGAGTGAAATGTGATTTTTAAACACAAAGCCAGATTCCCTTCCGGAATGAAATCTTTCCACAAGTATTGGCAGGCTCCTCCCCCCTAATTACCACCTCTGCAGTTAATCACACAGGCGGAGGAGGGCCTAATTGGTGAGGCCGCCCTGTCTATTGCCTGTAAACCATCCGAACAGTTATTATTAACACAAATCAATGCAGAGACGCGTCCATCCCTCTTCATTCCCCTCTTCTAATTGTCAATAGAAAGTCATAAAATGTAACCTAATCCAAAGACACCATGTTAGTGCCAAAAAAGCAGCACCTGTATTCCCTGTCAGGGGGAGTTGACAAGACTAACTATAGCTGATAACAGCTATAGTTATATACACAGCAAAATAACATGTATATATATATATATACATATTATTTTGCTTGCATGTTAGTTCCTTGCTAATGTGTTGAGAGGACCCAGTGTAACTGTGGCATAATGTTCTCAAAGATCTACAACATTGCTAATTAATTAGGCCCATTAAAACACTCTGAAATGAAACATGTCATTGAAATACTTACCCTCGAAAAGCAACCACTGTCCGTTTAACACCAATGATGCACATTTGTGTCAGTGCTGTAGTGTGAAATTGTGGTCGAGCATGATTACCATCAAATTAGCCCATCTAAGATGTAATATCTGAAATGTTTTCAGTCTAACATTGTTAGGATTCATCACCCCCATCTCTCTCTTCTCCTCCCTCCTTTTTTCATTTCTCTTTTGTTTCGTTCTTTTTCTTAACTCTGTCACCGTGCGGCTGTGTAACAGTTCCAAATGAGTTTGCGGAAAGTGAGAGAGGGAGGGGAGGGAAGAGAGAATTAAGGAGAGAGAGGGAGATAGAAAATGAGAGAAAGGAGCCCAGTGGCACCGCGGGCCATACCCCTCTTCTTCCTGCTTCCTCCCACCACGCAGCTTGCATCATACATCATGGATGGGGATCGTCCTCTGCGCCGTGTGCCCCCTAAAATCTGCTTGTTTATTCATTAGGTGAGGTGGTAACCCCGGGCGACTGATGGCATACTCAGCCCCCTCCACCCCACCCTGCTCCCAGTATCAAAAGCCTTCTATGAACTGGGACGAGATGGGACACGACGTGTCTGCGTTTGATGCGTCTGCGTGAAGCCTATCTACGGCACTCTGTGTTACTCCAGACATCCTTTGGGAGTCGCAAAAGATACTTGATATGGGTAAACTGAATCATTAGGTCAAAGTCTTGTTTCCAGAACTTTTTTTTTTTTTTCTCAAGTAGGAATCTCATTTGGAATTGGAGTCAGAAGCAGACCAACACTGTTTCTCACCTCCTCATGCAACAACTGCCACCTGCTCCTCTCTTTTTCTTTTTTTCTTTGTAAGCAGCTGTGCAGTTCATCATCTTAATGCGGCGGACCGGAGTACTCCACTGACGTGGTAGATCAGGTTAAACGATGACACAAACTGGCCAGCCTGCAATTCATCACGCTTGGGGCTAGCGTTAGGCTAACGCTAACAAACCTTGTTGAGTCCTGTGTTGGATTCAGAGCTGAGGAGGGAGGAAGGTAGGAAGGCAGGAGAGGGAAGTAGTGAGTGAGCCCCAACAGTATCTTCTACACCAGCATGCTGTCAAGCCCAAGCATGAAATGATGCCTGAAACATTCCACACAATTTCGATTTCAATAAGCTAGACTTTTTATTCACGTGTGTTCATTCACCACTGTACAGTAGCTATGTTGGTCTACTGTTTATGGAACAACCTGCATGGGTAGAGTAGGAGTTGTGGTGAAGGCTTTTCACAAACCATAAGCGTCACCACAAGTTTTGTCTTAATATATTTAACGTTTCTTTGACCAGGTAGGTCAGTGAAGAACACATTTTAGACGGAGCATGTCAGCCCTCAGTAACTTAAACTATTTTGACATCTAGCTGCAATGAGACTGTCATGTATGATTATAAGGGGCAAAAGCACTTTCTCTCACTGCCCTTTTTTCCCACCAGATACTTGCTCCAGGCTATGGGAGACCATAACTAGGTACTCAAGATTGGAATTGGTGTCTGTAGAGGATCAATGCTATGCGGTTGTTTTCCCATTTTAATAGTAAATTAGTGTTTTACAGGAATTCATTTGAATATGTTCGATCCCTCAACTCTAATGACAAACTCATTAATTTATCTATATTGGGGATTTATCCTGATTGCATAGGGGTATCATGTTGCCTCAGGTGTAAGTACCGGTTTTTCATTTTGTCATCTTGTAGTTATACATCTTTTCTGTGTTTTCTTCGTCGAATGTTTTGACAAAGGTTTGAAATGAGTCAATAATGTGTCAACTTTTCAGAAGCAATTTTCCGGTATTGATCAGACAGTACGGAAGCCAACTGGTGAAACACACACACACACACGTACTCACTCAGACGTGTACTGTACTCACACACACACACACACACACACACACACACACACACACACACACACACACACACACACACACACACACGGCCTCTGGGGAATAGGCAACAGAATTACACACTCAGTTGCTATTGCTAACAACATTTACAAATTTAATGCTATTGCCTTAAGCAACTCCCTGCCTCAATGTCGGTGTCTTTCACTCTCTCTTTCTTTCTCTCTCTCTCTCTGTCCCTACCCGCCAGAATGTTCGGAATGCCACCATATCAGATGGTTCGACAGAGTATCTTAGCTAAGCCAGCAGATTCCCAAGTGCTCTCGCCAATCTGTCATCTTCTGTGCGGGTAACGCAGCCAGACAGGCAGCATGCTCATCCCCCTCAGGTGCCTCCTAACAGGACGACAGAGAGAAGATTAATCCACGAGCTAACGCCTAACGCCATCAATCCTGGCCACGCATGTTTAGGCAATGACAATTTAACCGAGACTCTAATGTGTTCAAGCTGTTTAGGATAATTACGCGCTCGGCAGTTGTTTAAGATATTTGTCTTGTGCAAAAGAACAACAAGTGTGGTTTGAGAGAAAAAAAAGAAGGCCGTTGCTCTTGTCGTTGAGCTGTCACACTCTCTTTGTTTTGAAGGAAAAAATACAACGTAGCCTATCTGAACAGTGCTTTGTATGTGAGATGTACTTAACTTCTAAAGTATGTCCTACATGCATTATACCTGTCCTCTGCAGTGTGTGTTCCCTGAACCCAGAGACTTTGAAAACACTCCTCTGTGTTACTCTGGATTCTGAAGCACTGAAGTGATGCACCCCTACAGAATGTGGGTGAGAGCAATTAGCCCCAATACTGCTGCCAGCAGACGGGACTGACAACGCTGTGTGCGTGCGTCTGAGTGCTTTAGCATCACTGCCTCTGTTCGCACTGCATGCTGGGAGTTCTCACCTGTACTCGGATGCTAAAGCAGACGTTATTGAAGTGGTGATGAAACAGAATAATAATGAGAACATGACATAAACGAGAGGTTAAGAGACGGAGAGAGGAGAAAAAAGGGGAGCGTTGAAGTGCTCAGAGCTCTGTGAGAGTTCCCCAAAACACGAGACCCATCCCTCGAGGTACAGCGCCACTCGCCACCGTCCATCTGACGCTGGTCGTCAAGTGAGCTTCGACGTATCTAGTTTGATTAAGGCCATGTATTATTCATTAGGGCCGAAAACAGGGCAACACAAAAGCGTAGTCTCTCGGAAAGACCACTTCAGCAGTCTGGTGTTCTCAGGGGTTGGAAGGCAGTGAGGGAGAGAAGGGGGGGGTCAAGCCTCTGTTGGGCCCCAGGCAGGTTGGCTTCCTAGCTGTGCTACGGTTATCCTATCCATCCACTCAAACACGCACGTTTCTGTCAGTCTTCTGTCTAATCAAACACACTGCTTTGTGGGCACATGCGAGTCTGTGCACTTCATGCTGTTCTGTGCCAGGTGGCAGTCAGGAGTCGGAAGTGTATTTTCCCCTTCCAGAAAACAACCACCATTTTCCCTATTACTCAGGGAAAAGAGATATAAAAAAAATATAAGACTATTAGTGTACAGAAGCGCTATCAAGAAGCACGTATGGAAATCAGATTTGAAATGGAAAACAGCTCGTTTGAATGGGTTTCTAGGAGCATTGAGAGATGAGGGCCAACAATAACTAACCCTGGAGACTTTGGAAAAGCATATCTTCGGAGCCCTGTGCCAGATGTGCACTGTGTTGGATATTGTGCTGTGTAGTAGGTTGCCATGGGTGTTTGTGTTGGCCTTTTTAGTGTGCTCTTCTTCCTTTTATTTTGTAATTTTTTTTACTTTCTCTTTCTTTTCCTCTTTCATTCTCTCTGAAAACACATCAAAGTGAAATGGAGGCAACGCCAGGCCCTCTGCATCACGGCCGATAAGAAGGAACTTCCATTAAGTCGCTTTACCACACAGGGATAAGAATTTTCTCTCCTTATTTTTCTCTTGCCTTAAACTGGTTTTGGGAGGCTTTTGCTGCTCAACCAACCCTTTTGTGCTGGGGTGGGAGGGTGAGTAGGAGAGGGTAGGGGGGTGGTGGGGTAGGGGCCACTTATTCATGACGCTGTTTACCGGTTCGGTGACATCTCTTTTGAAGCCCCTTTCTTTCCGCCACACACTTTCTTCATCCCCTACCCTGTGCCTAGGCGGTGGAGCAAATGGGAAACATTTCAAGACTGTTTTACAAAGTGAAAACGCATCAAACCAGTGTTCCTTTTTCCTATTCTCAACCGTTTACCCAGTAGCCATAATAAGTACGTGTCTAGCCAGCAGAAAGACGAGGCCAGTAGCTGGCTTTGACTGTCTGAATAGCTTAGTGAAACCACATGCTGCATTTGACGCCTTCATCATGGGGGTGTTGTTACGAGTCGGGGGCTGAGTGGTTAGGGAATCGGGCTATTAAACAGAAGGTTGCCCGTTCGATTCCCGGCCATGCAAAATTACGCTGTGTCCTTGGGCAAGGCACTTCACCCTACTTGCCTCGGGGGAATGTCTCTGTACTTATTGTAAGTCGCTCTGGATAAGAGCTTCTGCTAAATGACTAAATGTAAATGTAATGTAATAGGGCCAGGTGCTGGTTGTTTCTGGAGAGGTGGGTACTGCTCCAGCCTCCGCCCTCCATGTAGAACAGGCACAGTGTCAGCAGGTACAGGTGTTGTATAGTGTCTGCACTGATTTTTCCCTCACCTGGTGGACTCACCCTTACCCTAACCCATCTCTGGACTCTGTTCCTTAGATTCAGGGACCAGGGGAAGGGATCTCCACTCATAAACATGCAGCTCACACTGTGCTGCCTCACACGCACATAGGCCCCGCACAAACACACACACACACACTCTCTCAAATTTGCAGACTGTTATTAATTTTCCACTTGGCTTGAACATAAAGACGCAATGCCGGCGTGCAACAAATGGAATTTTACAGCTGCTCATTTGCTGCCGCCTTGAAATGTTGGTAGGTGTGTGCGTGCGCATGTGTGTTGCCTCGCTCCCAAACAAAATCCCGTTGGATGAAATGTTTGGGTCAAGTGTGAGCTTGTAGCCCCAGCTAAGAGACAATTAAAAGGGACAATTGGAAGGAAAAGCCAACAGCATTTTTTTTGTCTTAACTATGGTCTTATCAATTCACCCCCTTCACACAAACACACACGCATACTGTATCCTACACAACACATTTTGGTGGGCTGCCATTCCATAAAGCCAACTTAATTAAAACCACTATTGACATTTCAGTTACCAAAGTTTGGGCAACATTATCTTAATTAGTTTCACTTTGAGCCTGTGGCTCTTCTGCTTTCTCTCGCGGGAAAGTTTGTCCCTTGCACCCTTCCACAGTTCTCTCTCTCCCTCTCTAAGCGTTTGTCTTTTGTTGGCGGGGCCCTATTGTTCTGATATGAGTGTTTTCCAAAAAGCCTCTATTGTGCCACTGAAGCGTGAAGCGGAAATACTACACAGTTTGACTAGGCTTTTGAATAGGGAGGGTGTGTCGTCTTTCACAGTGATAAAATTAGGATCAAGATAGATTACAATGATCTTGTATTGTTGATGAGTCTTCTGTGAGTCTTTGCTCATTTGGGTATTGTATTGGCACACTTTTACATGTTTTACAGCAAGATCATGGGTGTGTTGAGAAAAAACCTGATCAACGCAAAGATGTAATATTTATGCTATTGATTTCATTACTTTTTATCGCATGCCTCTCTTAACTTTCTCTTTCAGCTTACTGTTGCCATAGACCTATTGTATTGTCCCCTTGATACTCAACCACCTACTTTAATTATCCAAAGCACTCACAGAAACAAGATGGGGCGATGGCGTTTCATCTCCAAATTACAATCTTGTTTACGGGTGTCTCACTGTGGGTGATCTAAGGTTGACAGGTAAGCCTGGCCTAACCATAGCCTTCTGCCAGCAGCATGGTGCCATGCTAGAGAGACAACGCCTCGGGCCTGGATCAGAGAGTGACTGCTGTTCCCAACTTCCTCCTAAAACGATAGCTCCCGTGTGAATCCCATGGATCACAGAAGACGCCATACAACTCATTTGCGTCTTGCAACGAGGCCGTATAGAAAGTATACAAAAGCCTGTATAGGCAATAGCCTGGACTGTCCCTGCTCGATGTTTCTGCATTAGAGCAATGCTTCATGGACCCTTTGATGAATCACTGCATGCACCAAAGCTTCTGTCATCTGCTGCGGTGATGATATATCACCCGTGACACGCTACTTGTACACTTAAAGAATGATAATGTCCTTCTTTTCTGAAAGGATCTCTATTCTTCCCAAATGGCCATAATATGGGAAGATGATGACATTGAGGCATTAACCAGGTTCCTCCGAGGTTATTTCAACCTACAAGCTGGGAAAAGGGAGGACAATTGGATTAATAGACAGTTTTTTTCCACTGCACTACAACAGCAAAGACCCGCACAGCATTTCCACCCATCCAAGCCCTTTAAATTAAGCTCCTTTAAACTAGAAACGTGGTCCTTCCTGCCTGTGTGTCTGTTTTGTCATTAAAAACCAGGCCCCCTCCCCTATAGTAACTGGAGAGGCATATTCACACGTCATTGCAGGGCGCTGTCTGCCGCCCAGTTGGGTTTACTGCAGCTGTTTTATCTACTAGCCCTGGTCGCAGACACACAGGCCCAAACTTCTATGATATGTCCATGTCCCAGCGCATGAGGCTCGCACACACACACACACACACACACACACACACACACACACACACACACACACACACACACACACACACACACACACACACACACACACACACACAGAGAGCCATCTGATTAGCCCTGCATATATTTCACTATCCAACAAAGACATGAAACCAATTACAGGAGGATTTGAAAGTGCCTTGTCCAGTTGGATATCTCTCTGTAGCTGCCAGAACTACTGTACCAAATGCTGCTAAACCTGCAGATCAAATAAAACTTTATTTCAATAGAAATACAAGCAGGAAGTCAGAGCAGCGCTGCACTTAGACTGCCTCATTGTGCACACATCTCTACCATTTCATAATCAACCTTGAACAAATGTGTTTGTGTCTGCATGATCTAAATCCTCAAGCAAACAGAAGTTTGACTGATATCCCTCGTCTGCACTCTGTCTTGCAGTAGATTATGACATTATTGAGCTAGACCTCATCAAGTGAATAAGGCTCTTAATTTTCAATTGAATATATTTCAAGTGATTGAATCGATTGTGCGTGATAATTGTATCCGAATAGTTGTCCTAAAAAGCGACCCTCGACGCTGCAATGGACCTGCGAGAGAACGAGAGACACGGGGTCGAGAGGTATTTGACTTGCAAAAACGATGGGAAGGTGCAATGGAGCTGACACTCTCGTTTTTTCCCTCGTCTAGCGGTGTCAGGACGAGTATAAGGAAGGGGGAGGACTGTGGGAAGGGAAGCGGGGGTGGGAGGGGGAAGGACGCACGTGATTTGACAGCAGGTGTGACAAGTTGGAGACCAAAGTGCGTCTGCCTGTCGGGGGCTGACTGATTCGGCACCGGAGAAAGGGGCTATGCGGACAAGCGGGTGAAAGTGTTCTTGTGTAAAAACGTGAAATTCATATTTTGGAGTCAAGGTCAATTACCTTTTTTCAGTTATAAAAACTGAGGACTGGAATAGAGGGGGAGGAAGAGGAGGGGGGGAGAGCAGCTGAAATATAGGGAATCAGGATACTGATGGAGGGCACTGAAGAAGATAAAAAAGTAGAGAGGGATAGAAGAGGGGAGATTCAAGGAGAAAGGACAGAGAGATGGACACAGAGAGAGAGAGAGGTGCTGTGTAGTATCACAGACTAATATGGTACTGTTTTAATTCATACATTGAAATAAGTGGGTGGGATAAACATAATCACTCAGTACAGGATCGATGATGCATCAATGAAGGATGGAAAGTCTCTGGACAGAATTCCAACTTTCAAGTCTTAAAGTTCTATCAGCATATCAATAAAATTGTACTCTGAGGAGATCATTTCACTTTGAACTAAAGGGCGTTGTCGCAGATTCAAAGGGAAAGTTGGTTATTGAGTAAAACTAATAAATATTCCACCTTTCTTTTTTCCCTTGTGGTCAGATGGGATATAGAGCTACAGCCACAAAGGATTATGGAAAGGGGCTGGAAAACCAAAGAACATTAAACTAGTTAAACACATAGCATGACATGTTCACCTTAGTGTCAACTGTCCTGTATGTGTGAATGCCACGGCGTGATGCATTTATGTTCCTAAGACAAACACTTTAATATGGCACATAGGGCCATATCCAACACTTTGCTCCAGCTTCCTGGTAATCAGTTGGAGTAGAGAAAAAAGAAGGTTTTTTCTGAGAAGAGAAATGCCATTCAGACCATCCAAATGATGTGCCAATCTACATGTACGTGTCTCACTTCTCACAGTAAACTATGTATGCAGTGAGGACCATCTTGAACCATAGTAAATAAGTAATTAAGCCTATTGGACTTGCAAGCATTAATGTGGGTGGATGTATGTAATTTACTGTATTGTGCAGAAATGCATTTTGGGCTTGTGATTTTATTAACAGGTAGAATTTCAGTTTAATGCTACTATGATTACACATGACTGGTACTGCAAAATAAAATTGTCATTATATTGGTTTAAATCTTTTTTGCTGAAAATGAACAGCCTCCCTATTTAGTCCCAAAGTGCATTACGCACACGCACATTAACTTTGTAATCCTTTCACAAAGTCAAACACAACCACATCTCTCTCACCGATGACAATGGAAGGGGAACAGGACGAAGGGAGGAGGGAAATAATCAACTGGGCGGGGATGGTGGGATCAGGCTAAGGTTCCCAAGACTTTGATGCAGGGGTTCTGGATGATACATGGATTTTATGGTGTTCAAAGTACTCACAGTTTATCTGCAAAAACGATTAAAAAAAAAAATAATCTGCTCTTTTTTTTTAAATATATATTCTACCTCTACTAGGTACAGGGGATATCATAGGAGACCAGTGCAGATAATACCCTTGCCATGAGCAATACTTAGGAAAATCTAAACACAGAACCAAGCTAGAGTATTAGGGAGCAATTGTTTTAAACTGTTTTTGCTCAAGGCTTAGGTCAAGAAAGTCCTCCCCAAAGGATACTTTTGTGAACACTTTTACGTTTACATTTAATCATTTAGCAGACGCTCTTATCCAGAGCGAAGTACAGTAAGTACAGGGACATTCCCCCGAGGCAAGTATGGTGAAGTGCCTTGCCCAAGGACACAACGTCATTTTGCACGGCCGGGAATCGAACCAGCAACTTTCTGATTAGTAGGCTGATTCTCTAACTGCTCAGCCACCTGACGTCCTCACTTTTAGAGGACAGTCTGCAGTCTCATAAGCATAAGTACAAAACCTGTATGAATACAACTTAAGAAATAACACGATGCACACGTTTCCCTCTCTTAACCCTCCTTTTATTTTTACATTTACTGACATCTTTTGTCTTTGGGGTCATTTTAAACGTCCTGGAAACAATTACAATTTTAATCATTATCCTATTGTATACAAGTTTGTCAGGTTCTTAGTTTCGTTGTTGAATACCTAAATAGTCTTTTAAATATACCACCCTAATTATCCATAATACGTATTACGTGAAGAAATATGCAAATCACCCTAAATCTTACAGATTAGGTGAAAGCTTTTAGGGAGACGGTTATGTTAGGGCCCTAAAGCAGAGGGATATTTTTTGAAGATTATAACATTGCATGTTATTGTGACCTCCAATATTATTCAAGACAAGCAAAAGAAATGTGCGTAAAATGTAAACATTTCTCATGAAACATGTCAATCATTTATTTAGAGATGTAAAACGTTGAATTTGGTCAAATTGATCCCGATGATAATAGGGGGGTTCAAATACTTCATTTCAGTCGGCGTACGCTGTGACAGACTGTACATCTAGCAGAGTCTCGCATCAACCCAACAAACTGAGAGAACATGACAAAGAAACTCCTTGCAATCCCAGTCTGAGATTGCAGACCTGATTATTTATCGATTTCTCCCACGGTCTCAGCATTATGTGTATATCTGTAACAATGCTGTGTTAATTTTCTTTTTGGGGGGGTTTATGGCAGTTGGTTAAGTCCCCATCTTGGTCGCAAAAGGTACATTGAATCAATGAGCAGACTCAGAAGCTGGATCACATGGTTCTGGGTGTTTTCATGTTAATGTATTACTATATGCTGCCGGCCCTTGTTTAGTAGCCCATGGCCGGCAGATACAGAGAGCACAGACAGAGGACTCAACATGCAAATCAGAGCAATGTTGGTGGCAGGGACATCTCTCTGTTTATCTCCCTTCTCTATTTGTTTCTCTCATTTGTCTGCTTCTTCACTTCTCTTTTCTATGCCCACTTCTCACTCCCTTCCCTCTCCCTTTCTCTTTTAAACAGATGTGCGTCACTATGACAACCATTCAGTTCTGTACCCTTTAGAACAATTTGAATTCAACACTGTTGCTCCTGACAATGCTCCAACTGCATTCCCTACTCCCCCCCCCCCCCCCCCTCCCATCATCTTAAAGCCCCCGCCAATCGGATGGCCTCGGTGGATTGCTCAAGCGGGTCTGGAACATTCTCTGAAAAGAGGCGAAGGAAAAAAGGGGAGAGGAAAGAGAAGCTGTTGAGTAAACATATCATTAATCCCATCTGCTGAAATGTATCTTTATCAAGACCGTAATCTGTTCCCCAAATGTTTGTGTGCATACAGCATGTACTGACTCCTGAGTCCTAGCTGGTGCCAGCGATGAAGGCAAGCCATTAACTGGCCCTGCTGGCGACAGGCCCAATCCCACCTTCCGTAATGACAATATTTCTGCACTTACAGTCCTCATATCAAACTGACTAGGGCAATCAATAAACCAAACTCTTATCTGAAAGCTTTGGCTTCCAAAAAAAGGACATATTTCAGATTGATCGTTTGCCGACTTTCAGTTGGCAGGTTGGTGGCGTTCCCAAGTCACTGAAATGAAACACTAAAACACTCAGATTTGTCAGGATAGTATTCGTTGAATTCTGTTTACTCTTGTGTACTTTCAAAGTATTTTGTAGCAAATCCTCTTCCAACCACATCAGAATTACACAAGCAGTGTTTTTTGGGAATTTGACCACCTACTCTGTGAATGGAAGTGAAGGAGATGGAATTACAACTACTTTCCACTGGTGAAATCCATTTCTGACCTCAAACACAGTACACTCCCTGTACTCTGAACTCGAAAATATCGAGATGCTTATCATCTTTGAGTCAAACTATGCCAAGATGATGTTTCTGCAAGCATAGTCAGAATTAGCATTATTAAGGATCTCCGCTTGTCGGCCGTTGGAACTTTTAGGGTTGTTGCAAAAGCCATCAACATTAGACCAAAGGCATTTTGTTCACATGTAGATAATCTTACTTTGAATTAAACTAAACTGAGTACCAATACAACAAAAGGAATTGGTGATGGCAAACTTGACCAAGAGTTTTTTGACCAAGGAATTCCAGAATGTTCAACGCTCTTTTCTTCCTGTAGCAGTGACGCTATGTTTTACGATTTGTATTGTTGACTGCTCATAATCAGATACATTCTGATTACAATACTAGACTCAAAACTCAGTTTTCTTGAAATTAGATTACTATTATTATTGAAACCAAACCATGTAAAATATTAAATGAGGTTACATTTGTCCATGTTAATATCAAGGTAGTTTAATTGATATTTTATTCCGAATATTGACCATAACCTGCTCCAGTTGTATGTAGTTTTTCCTTTTAATAATAATTCCTAACCTTTTAAAGGACACTTTATTTAGCAACAATATATTTAACGGAAAGAAGAATTATACTTATAATACTGATTAATTCACCTGACATTGTATGTGTATGGCTGTCGGTATTCATTTTTCACCACAGTACACCCCACTCAAGTGTAGCTTTGAGTGTCAGCAATTGTTTTGGACACAGTAGGTAAGACACACCAAATTTAATGTCTGACAACACAGCTGGTGTCCTTACCTCATCTGAATTGGCATTAAGGACACCGACACTTTAAGGTTTTATAAAAAAAAAATGGGGTGAGTGTAATTGGAAGCCACAAGACCTCCCCATCTGCCTTGAAGATCTTTTCAGCTGTTGCACCCATTGTTTTTAATTGAGTTAGCAATCAGAAGTAGATTCAATCAATTAAAACAACATTGCCTTGCATTGCCAGTAGAACGGAAATATTAAATTATCTGCCTAAGTATTTTGGCACCAAAAGAGCCCTTGGAGAGAGTCGGTTGGCGCACAGACACCGTTGTAGATTAATGCCCAAAAAAGCATCCTAATTGACTAATCGAGCTGCTACAAGCAACAAAATTGTTCTTCGAGCCACAACTCCTGATTTTTGACTCATTCCCCCATGTTGATTTCTGAATATGACAATAATTGACATTAGTGGGATTTTGATTTTACTGTCTTGCACCCGCAAAGTCCTCTTCAGTCTTATGTTTTCTTTCTTGCCATTTGACATCCGTATTTGCCATTGCAGTGGCGTCTGAGCTATGGTACTACAGTGTGTTTCTGTTTATCTGTAGGATACATTGAAACAGCTGTAGATAGTTTGCAGTGAATGTGGACTGCAATCTGTAATGTGAAGTTAAACCAATTTGTTTCATTTGGTGCCATTTGACATCCAGACCTCCACAGCTGTGAGAGACGAGGGACGACGATCTCGAACTGCTTAGCAAAGACATTTGCGAAGGTTCAGAGATCCCACTACCCTGAGTCACACACGTCAACATATTGCTCCGCGGCGGAAAGTAAAAGCTATCATGGATTACATGGATTATCGGAACAGGCACTTGGCTCACACTCACAATATCACACATCCTCAGCGCTGACTCATCAATCTGAACCCCCTCAACAGAAAAACAAAACAACTCAGTGCAGTCTTCCACTCCAACCAACAAACAAGACTTGCTGTGCACCAAAGAAAAAAGCATAAACACAGCAGTGTGGCTCACCACGTGATGAGGATGGCCAGACTAGAGGTCTAACGTTTCACATCATCAGAGTTTTTTAAAGACGAGGTCAGCAGTGTAAATGAGAAGAGGGTGAGCTGGCACGTTGTGTTTTGGAATACAAGACGGACGGTTAAAGATCAGACTTGTTTGTTAAAATGTCAGAATTCTAAAAGAGATCTCATTTTACTTAGATTCAGATTTTAATTTGCCTAAATAGAACAAGCCAGTTCTATGTATTTAAGTATGTTGTGCACAAAACTGACTCAAAGATGCATTGCAATTAATCTTGAAAACATTTTAACCATCACATAAAGAAACACACTGATGTGATCTGACTCTACGCAGTGGAGCTCTAAGTAATCTAGCAAAAGCAAGCCTTTGTTCAATTATGCCAGCATATCCCCCATTCCCATTTCAATTCACAGAGTTTGCAATGTGCATGATTGAGTGAGGCTTAATGCAAACAGGCCCATTCAGATACTGTAGTTGAAGTGGCAAGCCATTACAAACCACATGCATGAAGATAGAATTAAGTCTGTCACGTTCAGTAGCCTAAAAGCTGTCATATTCACTCACCAAGAAACAGCATTCCCTGCCACATCAAACTACATCTGACTCAGAAAAAGGAAAAAAGGCACTCCTCACCCTTTCTCTGTCTGTCCCCTCACCCCTCCCATGTTTTCCATGTGGTGTAATCATTTTTTTGGAGGGGAGGTGAATTTATGCAAAAAGCATAATGGTTTTCTAAATTTATCTCACACAGAAGGCACATGAATTATTTACCTCTGTGTCTTGGTCGGTGAACATGGCAAGACCTCAGCCGGTATGTTAAGCAAGGTCAGCTTTTCTGACACACACATAATGCACTCACCGTCCCGGTCCTGGGAGATCCTCACTGGTTCACAATGTCAGCCTGTGTCACATCCCAAGCTCCTTAGATCACTTACTGGAAACAGGAAGAAACCCAGACGCACTGACCTTTGACCTTCTCCGCTGACATCACGCCTCCATATGATGTGGAATCATAGTCATGGTAATACAAAAAATAAGCTTACCATGTTTACGATCTTATGAATACATCTTCTCTTGTGCTTTATCAAATGCCGGTTATTTTCTCTCTTTACAATGGGTCTCAAAATGTACATGCAATGCAATGAGAAGGAGTTGTCGAAAGCATAAAATACAGTATCAAACTATTGGAGCATCCAAATTGCATGCCAGTGTGTTACCATCTGGAATAGAAAACATTACATTTAAAGTAACGCTGGGGGTACCAAAAAGGAAAGAATCAATTGATGTACTTGACCAGAGAGAGAGAGGGAATAATCAATTCTGAAACTGAATATGAATTGTGGATAAGGCTATACTTCCCAGTCATGAATGACTGCAAAGGCTAGCAGATAGCTATGAAGTTGAAATGCGAGTGCATATGTGGAGTACGTTGGTGTCTAAGACTGCCCATACCCCCAGCTCCTTATTAGCTTCCCTCCCCACACTGAGCTGAGTGTGTCTGGGTTTAGCAGAGCCCAGGCCTGGTCTGACCACTTGGAGCTATGGGAGGGGGTGTTTGTGCTGCTCAGTGGAAGACATCTCTCAGGAGCCTCTCACCTCTTTGCAGCAGGCCACAGTGGAGCACTGGCTGCCCGGGCAACAACTGGAGCTGTGTGCGAACTGCAGAAGGCTCTCCCTCTACCTCCCTCTTTCTAGCACTCCAGACTCTCGTTCTTGCCCCCCTCTCCCTCTTTTCTCTCGCGCTTTTGCTATTACTATCTCTCTTTCACACACGTCAAACACGCAGACACTGTGCTGTAGACTCACACAGTACACCGTATGTAATAAATAATTTCAGAAGTAATCATTCTAAAGTAATATAGGCCACATCATAGTTGTTTTTATTTCACTCCTGGTTTCTTGGAACGATGTATCCATTTAAATAGTATTTAGCATGCTGGCTAATTATGCCTTCAGACCATACTTTTATTCATTGATAAAACATCATGAATTCCAAAACAACTGTAACTGTAATTAATAACATTTTCATTGCTAAAGAGCCTGGGTAAAGATGGTTGAATCTCATTATCTTTGGCGAAAGAACAAGATGAATATTCATCAGTGAAGTTGATAATAACCACATTCATAGGTAGCCTATTTCTACTCCTTTCAATTCACTTTCCCTCCGCAGTATCTTATAAATTGGATGGAAACTGGTTAGTAATTGAGCAGGCGTTAAAAGAAATGTTACTACCATATCCTCTTGCCATATCCTGATAGTCACTCCTCACTGTTGGAGCAATTTATCTCCGCCATCGTGTGGACTCTGAGTGGGAGATTAATTAAAGCCAGATTAGTTTCAAGACAGAGGATGGAATCATTTTTCAATTCACCAATTAGTTGGTATCTTGTGATGTCATGTTTTACGGAGGACAGAGGCGACTAAATTGGCCATGGTTTATCCGTGAGAACTGGGGTCTATAGTTAATTATGTTTATTAATTGGTATGCAAAACTTTTTTTACTGATTTCACAATGTTTCCAACATTTGTTGTTGCATCACAGTAATTCTTACATCATGAGAATGGGATTTTGGCAGCATGCCTTAAGCTGATTGCCAACTGCCTTCTATCAAACAATGACAATAATATCAACTGCTGAAGAGATTTGGAGGATTACAGAGAATAGACTTTGGTAGCTGGGACAAACTGACTGTGACTTCATTAGATATGCTCAGCAAAATATGTCTGTGTCTGGTGTGGATCTCTTTGTTTTATTTTTTTTCACTGTGATACAACTAACTGTGTTGGCTGGCAGCAGCCTCTTACATGTACAAGCTCTTTCGGTCCATCTGCCACTGCGTACCAAATTTCTGTTATGAGATCATCAAAGATAATGTTTCATAGATCACTCAAGCTTCAAGGTTATTATTGTGGACTGGGCCTAATAGTATTAGTTATTTTGAAAAATTGTACCCTGTTGGGAAATAATTATGAATTGTGTGATACACTTTGGCCACTTTTCCCAATTAAATGTACATTGTTGAATATGAATATGGCTTCTTTTGGCAGCATATCAAGTACTATTTGTTTTTGGAACAGAATTGTAAGGACTTGTTTACGATTTAGGGTGTCACAGCACAACCTGTGTTAAATCCAAAGGACTGAAACATTGGTGGAAATAAATGTTCCTGTCAGGTGTTTTCTTTTGGTGAACACTGTATAGTTTGACTTCCATCAGCGTCCTTCAAAGTGGTAATTACTATTTTTGCTACGACTCCCACCATCTCAATGTTCATCCAGTTCTACAAGATGTCATAAAGTGTCAGAAATGTACCTGACTCCCTTCCAGATAAGTCTTTCCTATGCAATTAACCAAGCTAACCTGGGATTTGTTTATTAGCATATGTATTAGTGTCTGAAATTCAATAGTTATAGGCAATTGATTAAGTGTCATGACCTGTTTGATACTGGCATCATAAACTAAGCAAGTCCCAGGACAACATTAAACAGGCTTGCATAAATATGGGTCACACATACAATCGAGGAGATTTGACAGCTTTATTAAAACCACATTGTAACAAGGCCGGGACCAGGCCCATGTGAGATTTAAAGGGTGGAGTCTAATAAGCAGTTTTAACTCTGCCGACCCGTCATCGTCTCTCCGCCACAGAATAGGAATTACTCCATGTTTTATTTTATTGTTTCTAAAAGGCCAGCAAATATGGCAGCATTAATTCAGCCACATATAGTTCTTATTACTGCTCTGCGCAAGATGACATTTGTGTCTGAGGTAGGATATAGCTGTTTCAGTGGTGGGTGCCTCTTGACAATCACCAACGTCACAAATGAAGCTTGCGCAAGTTCAGTCAGGCAAGACCGATCCCTGAACTCGGGCTTAATCGTAGTGTTCACTACTCACTCCCCCGCTAAGAACGCCCTACCTTCCCCCGTACCCTGGTCGGGCGGTCACTGGGGTTCAGGTCGATTAGCGCTCCCTCTATCAATTAATGGCGTCACATGATCCGTGCCTTTTAATATGATTCTCTCCCTGTGTAGTTTGTCCATGCTATCAAGTGCGCGACCCTCCACCACCCCGTCGCCACCCGGTTCCTGTCTCAGTCTTCGGCTCGATTGGTCGTCGGCTGCCGCCACCAGTGTCTGGACTCTGTGGGGGATTCTTCTTCGGGCGTTGGGCAGGCGCCGTTGATCTATATAATTCCCCGTGGGGTTCAAGCTCCAAACACCATAGTACATTTATTATTCCGTAATAAACTTCTTTCACTCATCCCAGATCTCTCCTGATTGAAATATTTTGGATTATGCTTTGTATAACTGTTGATCTAATCACCTTACTTGATGAGGGAGACTTTGGTTCCTGAGTGTTAGTAGCACATGATTCGTCACTTTTGAGAGATGTTTACTCACTGTACTCGTCTTTGTTGGTAGTATAGGCTTTCTACTCTTGTGGTTGAACTTAGGGTTTGACATTACAATTATATGGCTAGGGTAAAAAAAAAAAACATGGCACACACTGCATCTGCCTAACAATTGTTTATTATGGTGTTCCTGTAGAGAATCCTACAAGTGTCTGTCTGACAGGCAGGGTGGAGGAATGGGCCCTTTAGATGTTAGATATAGCTTATTACACCTCATTGATGCAGGGAAAGGTCTTCTATGCAATACTATACTAACTACTACAAAAAATTTGATTAGTTGTTTCTTTAGTACTTGGCATTTACAATACCCCTGTAATTAGAAGCTTTAAATACAGGAATTGACTGTACTGTTGGGTAATGTTCGTCGTCCCTGAATGATAGCAAAAACATTCTGAGAATTTGAAAAACATCATCCTAGCTTGATGCACGTGTCCTTTTTCAATGCCTCAAGACCGGAAAATACCTCACATAGCTACCAGTACTCCCAGAAGTCTGAAGTATTCTGTTCAACATCCTCCCTTCCGACACCCCTACCTTCCACATCAGTACTGAACAGATCAGCAAAGAACATGCAAGCGGTCTCTTACATCTGAATAATGCATGTACCATAACAGAGAATCTGAGATGGGTAGCACGCTAATTCAAAATAGATCTTTCTTCTCCCCCCCCTCGCCACTTCCCCAGCACTGATTCTCTGATTTGTCCGTCCACACGTGGAAGCGTCTCTTTAGAAGCAGCCATGGTTTGTATGATTCTACCGTGCATTGAATTGTTGCTGAGGGTCTGATCCCTGTTTGTACTCTATCAAATTCGAGGAAAACACAGACATGAAAGGAAGTGTCTGCTAATATGATGGCTCTCTTATCCTGGGGGGATATCAGACTGGCTCCGGCATTAAGCATTACAAGAACTGACTGGCTGCTGTCCACTTTGGAAATAGAATAGTTGCACTTTTACTTTATATTCACTGCCTTTTTATATTGCCTGGAGCAGAATTTTTAAGGATGAAAAAAAGAATGATAGGAAAAAAAGAACTCTTGAAAGTATGGTTGGTTTTATGAGATGTCATGCATTATGTATGATAATTATTTTCTCTAGCTTTTTATGTTTTTAGTATATAAGGCAAACTTCAAAGATAACTTTGGACTAAATCTTTTATCATTCGTTTTTTACATGAAATGAAATTGTTTAAGGCCCCGTCACACTAACGTTCTGGTCAACATTCTATGACGTTACAGTAAACGTTGGTAATCGTCCATGGTCGCTGGTATAGCGCTGGTTTAGCGCCAGAAGAGCGTTGTGTGGACGCTGGTGACGCTGGTAATCGTCGGTGATCGTCGGAGAACGCTGGTCCAAAAAAAAAGTTTTGAATATGCACAAAAGTTCTCATGGAGACCAGCGTTATTCAACGTTTAATTTTAAACGCTGAAGAACGTTTGTGGACGTTTGACTAACGTTGCACGGGAAAGCAAAATTTGTTTTCATCGTTTGCGAAAGCAAACGTTGTTTTCATCATTTGCTTCCGTCACACGTTGTCGCGACCCAGTGACACATCGTCACACGCTAATAGTTTTCAGGGGTGTATGGAAGGCCTATTGGGCAAGTATTAAGACGCCCCCGTGTGTCAACCACACGTAATTAACGCCGATTTTGCATGCAAAGACGGCGTCCATTGCGCCGACTTCCATACAAAGTCGGCGTCTTAGGGGTATCTTGGTCACTGTTACACGGTCGAGTCCCACGCTAGTCACACGTCAGATATGTCCACCTCGCACTAGAACGCTCTAAATTGAACGATTAGAACTTTCAGAGAACATTAACCAGAACATTATGGTGTGACGGAGCCTTTAATTTAAGCGTAAGTGGTTTATGACATCCCATAACTACTCAGTAGGGACATCATCAGTCTGAGAGCTCCCAATTTCTCTCTGTTGTCATTTATACACAAACATATGTATACTTCACTTGTCACTTTGTTTTCATATCACCAGAGTATCATACATGCAGTTCCACAGAGAGAAAAGAACATTTTGTTTCATGCTGTTTGCCATTTACTCATTCTGTATGTGTTTATTGCCTTATTGATGGTCTTGGGTATTGACATGCACAACGGCTGTTTTTTATGTAGTTTTGTTGTCATTTTAAACCCATCTCAACAGGTGGATTGGTATTTAAATTGCTCATGTGGTCACATTAGTTCAGCAAACACCATGACTGTCTGCATCAACAATCTTCTCCTGATAAAGATTGGTGATTAATGTTTATCATTTGGTTTAGCCCCTGGATACCCTGTCAACTATCCCTGTCAGCTTCTCAAAGCATCAGATGAAAATATCAGTGCTCGGAAAAATGGTGAGTTTCCGCCATGACTGTATAGACGGTTTAGAATAACATGAGATACAGAGATTTTATCATATAACATTTCTCTCTCTCTCACACACACACACACACACACACACACACACACACACACACACACACACACACACACACACACACACACACACACACACACACACACACACACACACACACACACACACACACACACAATATACAATCTAATGTCTCCAATTATTAGCAGTCCAATTTAGAATCTATAGTACCTCACATAATTGTATCAGTCTTGGGTTGACTACTAGTCTGTTGTAGTTCTGCAAAGGGCACAAAAAGTTCTGCTTCTACAAAGTCCATTTGGATGTGTTTGTATTACTTTACACATGCATTCAACATCTGATGGGTGTAGCTCAGTGCTAGAACGTTCAAATGCAGATGAAGACGTGCAAGTCAAACCCATCCCAAAAGCACCTGCAAAAAGTTCTGTCTGAGTTTAGGAGGCAGAAAAGAATTACTTTGACATGAATATGCAGAGCTTCACCACCACTGCTATTGAACCTCCTCCAATACTAATTAATGATTGTGCTCTAAAATATGCATTTTTCTGTTCAATGGTCTGTACTTTACTGTAATATACTTTGTGGACTTATTTTCTGAGCTGTTTCTTCTGCAGAAATTGAATGTCGTACAATGATATAGCATAGTTAATTTTGTTTGAGACACTTGTTCATGTTATATCTTTGAGGGATTTTAAGACTGAGCTGGACTACAAGATTCCTCAGTAATGTTTGAAACAGGATAAATAGGTTGTCAGTACATCCTTTAAGGCCTGATGTTTTCACTGTAGTGGCAGTTAGACAATATTTTTTTCACAAACCTGCAGCAGCATGATGTATCATATAGATTTTGCGGTGGTAAAAAGTGTGCTACGATTTTTCATTCAGATGGAGATAGATTTTAAATACACTTTTTGTTGCAAAATCAATTCCGGGCCCTCTGTGAGCACCAACCATTTGTTTTATATTTATATATTTTTTAACCTCGCATTTGTTGGCCACCTTTACTGTTTGATGAATTACACTGTGCTGAAAACAATGTATGAGCTGGGGCCGACAGTTTGTGCTAGCACGCATTTTCCTGGTGCCCTGAATTAGTCTGACATTTCATGGCCGAGTGCGTGCGTGACATTTAGTTTAAGGAAATATCATGGCCCACCAGGCTCTCCTAGACCGACCAAAAACACAGATGAGGTTGGAATGAAATTATTTTCTCTATGCAAAACTTGGATCCACCGCTCGACCTTTGGTACATTTTCTGTGAAGAGAGAGAGATTGTATCGTCATAACTGGATGGGGTTCAAATGGGAATTCTTTTGTTGCGTTTGATTGACTATTCCGTTGGTTGTGTACAACTAAATGATTCTTGTTTTGTTTTTCACACCGATTGCTTTACATATATAATCTCTACTATGTCTGACTGTCAAAAACAAACACACAGGCATGGTATTACGGAATGTCTTTTATCGTGATTGCGTTGCTAATTTATTTATTTATTTTTCCTGTCGTGGAGAAATTGGATCTTTGGAAATGATAAAAAGGTCTCCTGATTGCTTTGAGATTCAAGTGGTAGGCTAATTGTCTTCTCGAATAGCTTTATCACTGGCATTTATTTGTATTTTGGGGGGAGTTTGTCCTCTCTTCCCTCACCAGCGTTTCTCTCCATAGAACCAATTTCATTGACATTCTCGTCCCTGACGCACCTTGCTCTATGAGCTTCAGCCCTCTCCTCGTCATGCACCACAGTTCAGGGAGGCCATCACACAGAGCGTCATGCTTCAGAGGAGATCCGCGAGTGTCTTCACGTGGCCCTGCATCTCAAACTCACAGCTGAACGCAGGCAATGAACAGCATGTGCTGAATTCAAACTATGAGTTTTTGATAAATTCTCTCGTGCTACACATCCGATTCACTGAGCTGCTGTTTTGAACAGGTGTTTTATGTTTCTTTGTTATGCTTGTACAGGTGAAGAGATGCTTTCACCGTCCTGCGCTAAAATGATGTATGCTTGAAATGGAGTCATACCAAAAGCTATGGCTCAATAACATGAGGATCAGGCTTATATTTGTATACATGTATATATTGGTATAGTGTTTGTCGAACAGCACAGTGTAACAAAGGGGATAAGATGATATATGAGATGTCCAGTAAATGACAAGGCCACGGTGCAGGCGATGAAGTTGTGTTGTACTGTAAGTTTCTTTCAATATTCTGCATTACGCTATTCTGCTCTCACAGAACTTGCACTTAAAGCCGACAGCCTTAAGCCTTTGTGGTGTGTGTGTGTACAGTATGTGGGTGTGTGTGCGTGTGTGTACAGTTAGTGTGTGTGGGTGTGTGTTCTTTACCCACCGCTCCGCCCTTTGCAGGTCGATTATTCACCCACTGACTGTCAGAAGACAGCAATTAAGAACAATAGCAATGAAGGGGGGAGCTGCAGAGAGGTGCGGAACAGCAGGGTTGACTTGTCACGTCTTTTGCAACCTCGTGCAGTTGTTGGGGGTGGAGCTGGAGGTTACTGGTGGGTGTCTCTTGTGGGCACTGTGTCGAGGATTAAAGAGGGGGATTGGGTGGAAAGGGGCGGGGAGGGGGGTTGTGAAGACTGACACAGAAGTCAGTCCAACATGGCTTTTCTTATTGGCAGCCGTGTTGTTGTAAAAGAATTACTCTGACACATAAGGTGAAAGTAGCAATTAGGAAGTGTGGCCCAGGTCAATACTCCACCAGTCACTAGATTAGCAACCTAGCCTCCCTTTGAGGGCTGGCCTATGTCATGTCAGAGTGCCCTATCAACTTGCACTTTGTCAAAATGTTAATTCACTGGCATGCGGGGGTGCCCCCCCCCCACACACAAACACACACACATACACACACACACACACACACTGCTCTGTCCTCTTCAGTCAGTGATTGTGAACAGTATCAAATCAGCCAGAATGCTACATGCAAGCAAACAATCCCACTGATTTCAATCAAAATTGAAGGAAGGAAGAGGACTGAATACAAGCATTATACTTAGTCAAAGCCAGACTTAATTGCATGGTTATGTTAGTAATACTAGGGGTGAAGGGATAAATAGCTCATTAACAAACGGAGCAGTCACAGAACTGAACTAAACAAACAACAGTAAACACTTCACTCACCGCGTCCGCTAGCTCCCCTTCACATTGAGATGTGCGGCGAGTCTGTGGGGAAATAAACTCTCAAAAACGAGGGACCTATTTACTTTAGATAGGCATTACTTCCCTTAACAAATTCTTTCTTACAATCATATTAAAATCTTTGACTGCTTTTGACATTTAGTAGTTTTTCGCTTTCCAAAAACAACCCTATATTTAGCATTCCGGTAACCTCAGTAGACATTTGCATTTGCCAGGCACTCTCTACATATGTATTATTCATTAGAGGGTTTGTCCTGGTTTGTTTATGTGTATATTCATTCAGGTGAGACCATGTCACTAGTTGCAAAATGTATTGCCATTTTTGGGCCAACTCTAAATGTTTAGTCAATTTCTTTATATGAAGTCATTTGTTTATAGATTTTTTTAAGAAACTTGCTTGAACACTTCAATAATGCACTGGACATATTTATAACTTCAACAATGTTGTGTAACAATGTTTCTCTATGTCCAAAGAGTTTAATGTTAAGTGACATGACCAAGGTCAATTAGCTTTCTCAATTAAATTTTACTCGAAGCCTGCAGACAACAAAACTGTGACACAAAGGTCAGAGTCATGACAGACTGCCACTCAGCTGACCCTAGTGTTTTGAGACAAGCATCTAGATCAGCATACACACACATGCACCCCTCCTCATTCCTCTAATCCACCGATGCTTCATCTGCGCACGAGTTTCAAGGTCTTGTGATTTAACAATGGTTGACCCAACAGAGCAGCTGTTGTTGTTAGAGCAGCCTTCTCAGCCCCAAGCCCAATGTTTAAGAGCTTGCAATAGGGCTAATGTTAGTCCTAATAGCGGTGATCAACGACTTTGAGCTCAATCAGATCAGACAAGCGGGTCCAGTTACACATTCCGACCATGTTCAGGGCCAATCGCTCCTGCGGATGGGATTGGTCGATACTGTGTACCGTTCAGTCGGTGGCCAGTTTGGTCTAGGTGTAGAAAACAAGCGGGGGTTGGGAGAGCGAAAAGAGAACCGAGCATTTGTCTCAGTATTTCACATTCTGCTTCAGTCTTCACTGAGGGGATCAATATTCATGAATGCAAGGACTGAATCAATATTGGTCTGCAATTTCCCAACATTGCCAAGACTGCTCCTCATTACCTATGAAAAATACAAACGTTTAAAAGACTCCTGAAAAGCAAACATTCAGAGGGAGCCCCTTGGAAAACCACTCCATTCCTGTGAATAAACGTGAAGCATGGTTGGGTTTGTGCCATTTTTGCTTGGTGCATCAGAACACTTGCATTTGGCAGAGATGTATTCCGCTGGTTCCCTAATGAGAGAGCCCCCTCAGGCTCATAGAAGCCTACCGTGTTTCCTTACACTAATTTGATCCACACCTCTGTAACTACGTTTTTACCATGCCCATGCTGTGTTGGATATCGCCTGTGTGAATGCGTGTGTGAGAGACACCGTTTCTTTTGCAAGATTGTCTGTATATTGCCTCAGAATGTCAGTTATTTCAGCAGTCCTTGGTTCAGGCCAGGTGGCGGTATTAGAATGGGGCAGCATCCTGGCAGAGTTCACATATGGTCAAGGATCCCCAAGGCCTCAATAGCACAGCCCTCCACGTTGAAAAACAATCATGCATTATTGACCCCTGTGGCTGCTGGATCCGCTGCCCTGGAGAGGCAGAGAGAAAGCCGTCAGAATACAGAGTGAATCACAGAGTCCGCTGACAACTCTGGGTAAGGTGTACGCATGTGTTGTGTGTGTTGTGTGTGTGTGTGTGTGTGTGTGTGTATTTACAGCAATAACTTCAAGGAAAAAATGCTCTCTGACTGACTTCACAGGGGTTTTTGTTTATGAAATGATGGGAGAGAAGGGGACTTCCTAATCCTGCCTCATTAATGCTTCAGCATTAAACAATGTTTCCAACATACTCAGAGTAGGTATGGAACTGTGCTCGGCAGATTACTAAAACAACATAAACAATGTTTCCAACATACTCAGAGTAGGTATGGAACTGTGCTCGGCAGATTACTAAAACAACATAAACAATGTTTCCAACATACTCAGAGTAGGTATGGAACTGTGCTCGGCAGATTACTAAAACAACAGCTCCCACATGGTTAGAGTATGAAGAATGAAGGTTGTCACAGCCGATCACCTGACAGGAAACACCCAGCGCTGCTCTTTGGATAATGTTTCTTTTCCTCATTTGCATGTGACAAATTATTACGGTGAAATTGCTTTGCTTTGTCCTTCGGCAGCTGAAGAAGTTCAACCTGCCAAAGACAATGATGGTGCACTTCTACTCAGCCATCATTGAGTCCATCCTCACCTCCTCCATCACCGTCTGGTACGCTGCTGCCACTGCCAAGGACAAGAGCAGACTGCAGCGTATCATCCGTACTGCTGAGAAGGTGATTGGCTGCAATCTGCCTACCCTCGAGGACCTGCACACCTCGAGGACCCTGAGGCGAGCGAGGAAGATTGTGGCCGACTCCTCCCACCCTGGACACTCCCTGTTTCAGTCACTCCCCTCCGGCAGAAGGCTGCGGTCCATCAGGACCAATACCTCACGCCACAAAAACAGTTTCTTCCCTTCCGCTGTTGGCCTCTTCAACAAGGCCAAGGGACCACACTGACTCAAATGACTTATTGCTTAAAACACACTGCTTTTGCACTGCACCACAACATGGTATCTTGTACATTTGTATTTTTTGTAATATTTGTATTTTTGTATTTTTATATTGTAATTTACGGCAACTTATATTTATCCCACTTAGTACTGCTAGTTTATGTACCCTTAGTATAGTTAGTCCACATATTTAAATTTTAGGTATATGTTTATTGTATGCACCTTCCTGCCAAAGCAAATTCCTTGTCTGTGCAAACTTTCATGGCGAATAAATCCCTTTCTGATTCTGATTCTGATTCTGATTCAAAGAGAACCTTTTCGAACACTAAACATCCACACTCGCAAGAATGCTAAAGAGTTTTGCTAACATACATTAATTTAAGCACAAGACATCTGGCAGTGTTCATATCCACCAGCACCAGAGGGAGTTTTACGTTATTGTATTTCCATCCTGTCACTTTCCATTAGTTTTTTCCTAATATTCATCTGGATATAGAAAAAATATATATTTTAATTTTGCTAACTTGATTGTATGCTAATTCTCATTTGCATTACGATATTGCCATGAGCAGGTAACTTGCTCAGAATTGTCCCCCAGGGCCTAGTGTAATGGGAATTAACATAATCAGTTTTCTTTTTTCCTAAATTACATTTTTAGGAATGGATTTTATTTCTCAATTTTATGTAATGAAAAGAAAATGGGCAACTAAAAAATCAACCATATTTTTGCGTGTTTCTCTCCCTGTCTAATGCATGATTGATTTCCTCCAGACTGATATTACATGTCATTACATAATGTATGACACGACACAGACCAGAGGGACAGTGTCACATGGACACAGACACGCCTTAAGGACTGCTGCTGTCCCTTAACAGTAGGTGATACTACCGCAGAAATTGACTTATCACCTGAAAACATCCTAAAATGAATGCTTTGCGCCGGACGCTTGATAAATTGTTACGCCTGGCGGCAGCCCCTTGTTGCACTGCATGGTCCATGACTGAGCATTTCTTGTATGACTGTGATAATTTGTCAGTGTTTTCTACTCTGTCTGTCACGCTCTCGTGTCTCTTCCTCACTTTCTCCCTCTCTTTAGTGTCTGTTTTTCCGGTTTCTTGATTACATGACATTGCAAATTCAGACCACTGACACTGAAAATAAAATCAGAGTGGGGAGGAGGGGGGGGGGAGCCTGAAAGAAAGAGATGGAGGGATGAGGGGAGGGAGTGTGTGAGAGAGAGACTGGAAGGGAAATGGAAAAGGTGAGGGAAGGAGCTGTAGACGTTGATGCTGAAATGTTTGCTCCAGTTTCACCCTTGGTGATCTGGAACTCTTGACAGCCAAGACTGGCACCTCCAGATCCCCTGGGACACATACAAACATACCTATGTGGCTTTGCCACAGCTGTTTGGTTAATGTATAGCATCAAGCTTGTCTCCAAAGGGATATACTTCATGTATGTAATGTTTACATACTTAAAATATACAGTGGCTTCAGAAAGTATTAACACCTTATCTTACAGTACATTTTATTGTGCTGAATATTTCATTGTAATTGGATAAAACGTAAATATTTGCCTATTAATGTTCACTCAATTCCCCCTAATGAGATCATTAAATTATGTAGACATCTTTGCTGATGGTAAACACTGAAAGCTTTAGAAATGGCTTTATACCCTTGGCCTGATCTATGCCTCGCCACAATTGTATCACAGAGGTCTACAGAGACTTCCTTGGACTTAATGAATTTGTGGATACAATTTGCCACAGGTTGACTCCAGTTAAATTCTACACACATCTCAAAACATCTCAGTTTCTTCCCTTCCGCTGTTGGCCTCTTCAACAAGGCCAAGGGACCACACTGACTCAAATGACTTATTGCTTAAAACACTCTGCTTTTGCACTGCACCACAACATGGTATCTTGTACATTTGTATTTTTTGTAATATTTGTATTTTTGTATTTTTATATTGTGATTTACGGCAACTTATATTTATCCCACTTAGTACTGCTAGTTTATGTACCCTTAGTATAGTTAGTCCACATATTTAAATTTTAGGTATATGTTTATTGTATGCACCTTCCTGCCAAAGCAAATTCCTTGTCTGTGCAAACTTTCATGGCGAATAAATCCCTTTCTGATTCTGATTCTGATTTCTGATTCTGATGATAAGTAAAACAAATAGGATGCATCTGACCACATTATGGAGAGCCACATGCTGCTAAGCAACTGAATACTACTTGTAAAGAAAAGATGCAAGCTTTAGATTTTTTGAATTCTTAAAAACATCCCAAAACATGTTTCAGAAATTGAGTTTGGATCAATGGTCAAAAATGTATCAAATTAAATTGTATCAAATTAAATCCACAACACATTAAAATACGGAAAAATTGACGGGGTATGAATACTTTCTAAAGCCACTGTATGTTACAAAACGCACAGCTTTCATTCTCTATCCATGCATCTATCCTCCCCTCCCTCCATTCATCCAAACATCCCTCCATCCATCTTACTCTGTCGCCAGAAAGTGCAATCACCCTCTAGGTGTGTTTGCCGTGGTTCCAGCTGCCACCGATGCCCGCCTCTGGCTGTGCCAGTGCGCCAGGACCGGGACGGCTCCCCTCTGATCACAGCTTCCTCTCGGGGACATCTGTGATTGTGGGGAGTGTGAAGGGAACAGATGTTAATGCAAGGAATCCCTATTTACTATCAGAAGCTCTGGCTTCAATAATGTGCCTCTGGACTATATTTCTTAGACCAGCGTGTGTAAGGTGTTGATATTGATAATGCATCACCCGGTTCATACTTGTGTACAAGATGATTGGAGGGTAGGCCTAAAAAGTGAGGCCAAAATACACTACCCACAATCCTTTACTATGCACCTGAGTTAAGGAAGTTTGTCAGTTTTTGATTCATGGATCACTTTGTACAGTATCCTTTCAACAGATATCACACAGTATGACAGCGTTTTTGTTTGTTGATTAAAAAAACTCTTTCCTGTTTTGGTTTCCAGCCTCTCAGGATTTTCATACAAGAGCTGTGAAGCATCTGTGTGTTCTGAATTGATTTCACAAATGTAAAAGCAATATTCTTTCAATCACATGCTTTCCATCTCGCTCAAAGTACCAAGCCCTTCCTCACCTCCACCGCCACCAGTCAACAAATGCAGGCAATCCAAGAGATCAAATTGGAATTTTCTTCAACTTGCTTTTAGTCTTTATCATTTAATTGACAAAAATGGTTGTAATCCGCCAGGCTTACCGACAGGTCTCAAATTAGACCATTTGTCCAGACCACGCAGCAAGTCGGCTCAAATTAAGCGCCACAGAATAATGACAGAATAAAACAGAACATATCGAGTTGGGGAAATCATTGCCACTTGTGTGGAGCGGTATGCATGACAAGTACAAGCCTGCAGAATCCAGAACTATTAGCTTTATTAGCACATGGCAGCAGTCATACCGTAGAGTGAGATATCCCCTTTGCACGGTTCCAGAGGGGACTGAATTGAATTGCAAATTGAGAATGTGAGGCATAAAGGCCTTGCTTTCTTTTTGAGTAACCATATTTCTGTAAACAGATGGCATCCCGCCAACCACTGACCGTAACTGTGTGGCGATGGCGGGGCAGTGGCGGGGCAGTGGTTAGGCGGGGCAGTGGTTAGGGACGTGGCCTTCTCCTACCGACACCCTTCCATCACCCGGGTGAGTGGCCATAGCTGCCCCTCTAAAGTTAAAGGATCTCCTATTGTCACCCCTACACCGACCTAAGCTTCCAACCATGTCACTTTCACATGCCATCAATCCCCTTATGAGATCATGCCAACCCATCCCAGCCCATGCTTAGGAAGGAGAGACAAAGAGAGACAGGAATAGAGAGAGAGAGAGAAATGTGGCCCGGGGTTAATTAAAAAGCTGTGTCTCACGTCCCACCCCCCCTTTTCCCCACAGCTCAACAGCTGAATGTATATGGACTATACAACACTTAAACTCGTCAGGGCGATTCATATGATCTCTTACCCAACCTTAAAATGGTGGCCTCGTCTCATTCCATAACCCTCCCCCCAGCACCACCATCACCCCCAGGTTTTTTTTTTTAAAGCAATTTCGTCTTCCTCTTCTATCCACACTCACCCCCCCTCCCATCCTCCAAAGGTTGCACCGAGCTTGAAATTACCAGTTATTTTCCCCCCTCTGCGCGGCTCCTCATTTCTAGCACGGGTCCGGCCTACAAGCCCCCGCCCCCCCCAGCACCCAGGCAAGGACGCGGGGGGATATAAGAGTTGTCAGCTTACATGACCAAGTAGCGTTGTGTGAAATGACATCAGCCTGACGTTGTTAAACGCAGAGCGGCTGCCCTCCGCCATGCTCGATAAAGGCAAATAAAAAATCCCAGATAAAGGGCTGATGGAATGCAACTCCGTGGCGAGTCAGAGAACGGGAGCGGAGGTGCGGTGGGGGTGCTGCCAGCTGATCCATGGCCTCTATTATAGCCAGTGTTTAGCAACACAGACACCCTCGCTTACCACCTTCCACTTCCACTGTGTGTGTGTTTGTGTCGTGGCCCAGTACATTTGTCACGGCCAGGACTTTTTTCATTGTGGAGTATGGAGTATAATCAAATATAGAATATTATTTTATATGTGTGTGGGTGTCAGGGTTGTGAGGATGTAGTCATCAGTACAGTGCACAAATTTTGCATGCAGTACTGCTCAACCCTGCTTCATCAGAGAGCTAGCATATCTTCCAGACCAGAAGTATATCCTTAAGTCTCACAGAGACCCTAAAGGGTGGATTGGGTTTGCTTTATTTAAAAAAAGGCCCTCTCCTGCAAAGGCCCAGAGAGAGGCAAACCCAGAGGTGTGTTTTATTAGCATTCTCACGACGGCCGTCCCCTGCCTCAGGACTCGCTAGCAAATTAGCATGACTGTAACTCATTAGCAAGGGAAGACATGGGATTACCACCCTGGACTGTTTGGCAGCTAAACAGATACTTTATCATTTTACAGTCGAAGGGCTTGTTTAAACTTCACCAGCTCCCTGTAGTTTTCTTTGCGCACTACAAATGGATAAAGCTGAAATGGTATTTTGAAAATTAATTCAAATGCTTATTCATATATTCTGTTCCCATTATTTCTAGCAATATTTGCCAAGCACATACATACTGTACTGGGCAAGTATTTGAATCGATGTCAAGTAATTTTTTGCCAGGATATATTACTAGGATATATGAGTGTAGTACAATGATTGCGATCTGGAATAGGTCTAGTGTCACGTTACCTGTTTGTATATGGAGATGGACAATAAAAATAGGTTTAAGGTGGGAAAGAAGAGAGGTGACAACAAAATCAGAGCAGTGGCAGAGATGGAAGGGAGGTATAAGGAGGAAAAAGGAGAAAGAAGGGAAGAAAGATGGAGGGTACAAATTATTCCTTAGGCATGAAGGAGGTGAGAAAAGGGAGGAGCAGCTCTGTGCTTTTCATTTCTCTCTCCCTCCCTCCCTTTTTCCCTCTCTCTCTTCCTCCCTGCCCCTCTTTCTCTCTCCCTCCCTCTCTCTCATCTGCATTTCTCCTGAGAGACCCATCAGGTTATCCATGGGTGACCACAACCCACCAATCACAGATAGAGCCTTTGCATCTCTCACGCTGGCTCTTGAGCGCGCGCCGGCCTGCCTGTCCACTCCCTTGCCTCCCTGCCTCAGTCAGGCGCGACCGCTACTTTAATTGACCAACACGGCAGAGGCAACAACAAGGCAGGCAGGTACTGCCCCCCCTCTACCCACCACTTCACATTTAATTACTAACCCCTCCACCCTTGCTGCTCTCCTTCTACAATTACCTCTCTCTCTTTCTCTCCCTTGTCTCTCCCTCTCTAGTTCTCACTCCTCCATCTCTTTCTCTCCCTCTTTTGCTCCCTCCTCCCTCTTTTGCTCCCTCCTCCCTCTTTCCCTCCCTCTCTCCCTCCCACCCCAGCTCTCTCTATCACCCCTATCCTTCTCTCCATGTCACTCGACCAGACAAACTTCAAAGTCCCACCCTCCCCACCCTGTCCTCCTCCTTCTCCCGTCCCTTGGTTTATGATTACTTAAGCTCTGACATCGGTTGAACAGCCACTGATTATGAAAAATTAGCTCCCCTTTCGCTCGACGAAACGCCGGGGGAGCGCCCCCCCCCCCCCCCATCTGCTCTAGTGGTTCTGGAAAACGCCGCCACCCGAGCAGCTCCCTGAATGCTGATTTGGGCTGAGGCACTAGAGAGAAGGCAAAGTGCTTCTTAGTTCGGGAAGGCGTCCGCGGGGCCGGAGGTTGTGTTTGTAGTCGGAGGCCAAAAGAATTGTTGCGGAGGTGGTGTTTCCAAATGGAACTTGTGCAGTAGCTTGGACGGCCGTAGCTGGAATACCAGTGCAGACCGTGGGGTGGCAGACCGTGGAGTTTGAAGCTGCAGTGGTCTGCTTCCTCAGTCTACTCTCTGAGTCAGATCTGAGGATTGTTGGGGAGTATAGTTTCTCTAGTGCATCCCAAGAGTTACAAAATGTTTTGAATTAGCATATGTGGGGATATTTTACACCAAAGGGATAGACCTGGATGAGGGAGAACACACTTACACGCATTGGATATCGCTTAGGAAAATGTCATAATCTAATACCCCCCCCCCCCCCGCCCACCCGAAAACTAAGAAACAGTACATCAGCATTATTTAAATCTTTTAACTGATTTAAAATGGTAACTAGCTGATAAATATAACAATAAAAAAAACGATAATTGTGTTAAGGTATTATAATACACCTGGCTATGATTTAGCAAATTTACTGCAGCAAAAGAACACCTTTGTCTGTCTTGTTAGTCTTCAGCCCTACACGAGCTCTGGGAGGGAGATTCCATTATCCACATGAAGTCATCTGACTGACAGCACTGACAATGCAATCTCTCACATCCAGTACTCTGCACCGCTCCCATCCTCTCCTCCCTCTCTTTAGCACTCTTCCACATGCAGGCCTGCCCGCTGCGCCCCATACTCAGACAGACACACACACAGGCACGCACACAAACACGCACATTTACATGCATACACAAGTAATCTCAACAATACTGCGTGGTACCACTTAACAGTAGAGAACGCCACACAGAGGAGAATTACGCATGTCCAGCCAAACCAAGTGGCAATAAAGGACGCAAATTATGACAAAGATTTAATCACCCTGTCAGTCATGGCTCAGGCACGATGCAAGAGATTTTGAGTTACTATTCTAAAACAGCCCCCCAGCAATCCTTTCGGTCTTTCTTACTCTTACACTCTCTCTGAATCTTTACTGCTCTCGCTGTCCTTTCTTTTATTTTCTCTTACACTTTTTTTCTTCTTCGCTCTTTCACTCACTCACTCACTCACTCACTCACACTCTCTCTTACACACACAGACACTACTCGCTCTCTGTCATCTTTAAACAGATGGCAGTAGGACAGTGTTACATTAAGGAAGTCCCAGGCGCCTCCAGAGGTAGTATCCATCTTGCTCACCCTTCCCTGCCCCTGTTGAGGGGCCGATCAAAGCCCCCTTCGTCATTTGTTCAGAAACTGTGTCAGGTCAGGTCAGCCAGGTGCCGGGGGCCACTCATTTTTAACACTATCAAGAGTGTGTGTGTGTGTGTGAGGCACTGTCACTTCTCAAGAGCTGCGGAGTGTGTCAGATCATATAGAATACACATGTTGAGACTCTGAGGAATTGAACTGACCCTACCACAACTCTGAGAGGTCAACTTCTCACAATTAATAAGTACCAAGCTGAGGATTTGTTTCCAGTGTTTAGGCAGCAGCTCCCCTTGTATGAACACAACGACAGCTGTTTTGTCAGCTCACAGCCTTTTGTAGTTATTTTTATGATCTGTGGAGAGTAAACAACCGTCTTTGCTCTGGTGTCCAAACAGTAGGAGAGGACTGGAGCGGAGAGCTCGCTCTCTCTCTCTCTCTCTCTCTCTCTCTCTCTCTCTCTCTCTCTCTCTCTCTCTCTCTCTCTCTCTCTCTCTCTCTCTCTCTCTCTCTCTCTCTCTCTCTCTCTCTCTCTCTCTCTCTCTCTCTCTCTCTCTCTCTCTCTCTCTCTCTCTCTCTCGACTTTGCTCTGGTGTCTAAGCAGCAGGAGAACACAAACTGCATTTCCACGTGTGCTGAGAGGAACACCAGGATCATCAGATACAGATGTTAAAGAAAACAAACTAACTAGCATCTTTTCTGGCCATAACCTGGTTTACTAAGCTTTGACCACATGCTGTGTCTTTCCAATTGGTTGGTTCTACTGTGTTTTCAAATTCACCTTTCATCATAGTACAACAACTACTCGGAGAAAAAAATATAGATTTAGATATCAGGGTGACGGTCGATCCTTAATTCCAGGATCAAAACAATGTACTGTAGCGAGACGCAGTTGGTGACAAAAAATATGATGGTGGCAGTGTAAAAGGAGAAATGTTCCATGGAGAACACTTTAGGTGTAACACAGCTTTGCTAAAAGCCTCCTCATCGCACTGTGGCTCACCTTTCTGTAGAGTCACCGTCAATTGCAATGGTTAGCTAACCTTGTCTTCTAAGTCCCCTGTCACCTCCATGTATTTGACCGTGCATCGCTGACACACACGTCACACATCTCATACTCATTTTGTGGCATGGTCACCCTTAAGGGATGAGTGCAAAGGAACAGACCAGAACCGGGGGTGAAAAGCTCCGATGCTGAACATGGAAACTTTTACTTAACAAGATAAGACCAACGAGCTGGGTCCCTGAGGACCAGAGTGAGAAGTTGCTGACTGGCGTTAAAGCAATCGGAGAAGGGAAAAGACAGGGCGAAAGAGAGTGCAAAAAGAACACAAGTTTAACTACTAACAGTCAATTCAATCACATTACCTTGATTGAACTTCCATTCCCTTCTTCTGGATCAATAATTAATTTAATGATTTTAATAACTTGTTTTAGAAGCGTTGTCCGAATTACAATTCCCGTGGGATGTCTTTTACTTGTTCTAACTAAGAGACCATTCATATATAAGAGACTAAGAGGAATGCTTGCGCACACCTATCTCCATTCATAAGCTGAGTGTTGAAGAACCGCAGCACATCTCCATGACAACCTAATCCTCTCTCTCTCTCTCTCTCTCTCTCTCTCTCTCTCTCTCTCTCTCTCTCTCTCTCTCTCTCTTTCTCTCAATCAATCAATCAATCAAATGGCAGCATTCCCAGCTCTGTCCAGGTGGGAGTTGGCCTTCTGGAGCAGAGAGATGGCGTCATCCACTCCAATGAGAGGCTCGTAGGCGAATCACAGGGGGTTCATGAAGGCCCTGACAAAGGGCCTGAGGTGCTAGGGATGGTGTTGGAGGGACAGGAGGTAGGGCTCTTATCAGACCTGTTAAAGAAGATGCAGTGTGATTGTGCATCACATGATGGTGCAGAATTGTGCATTATCATTCGGTGACATGGTGTCTACTGCTAATTAGTGTAGATCTGTTCCCATAGTGTCGAGTACCTTGCTAAGCTGTCATTGGTCCACTAAGTAGTGATATTGATGTGTGTTTGGTTGCACGTGTGTGTCTGTGCACTTCTGCTTGTAATTAAAATGAGTTTGGGTTTTAATGCACACTGACTGAACAAAGTAAAAAATCATAAACAGAAATGTGTGTATCTTGCCATGTAACGTATGAGTGTGTGTGTGTGTCCACAGCCTGAAGGTTTGGAAGTCCAGCACATTTAAAATCCCTTGTGCCTTTGAGCTCTCACTGACAGAGCTTAATGGTACCAGAGTGGCATACATTTAACCAAAGCTCTAATTAATAAAAAAAAAAAACTCAACCCCTCCAAATAGATGAATTACCCTAATATTCATAAATTAGCACATCATTCTACAACAAAATTAGATTCCCAGTAATTAATTATCACATTTTTGTGTGTGAACGTGTGTGTGTGTGTGTGTGTGTGCGCACGCACGCGCTTGACTAAACCAGTCAGCCTAATGCACCAATGACAATTGTCCCTTGCAGCGTTTTCAATGGGTGACTGATGAGAGAGGGAGAGGGAGAGGGGGAGAGGGGGAGAGAATGGGCTGGTCCAGAGGCCCGTGTTCGAGGGGCCACCTAGTGACTCTAAATGACTTGCCATTGATCTGTGAAGGAAAGAGAAAATGGCCCATTTAGTCGACCCAACAGCCGACCTGATAGTTCTTGTCCATTGTCTGGGCTTTAATTGAGAAAATCTATTTGTCACGACACTTTGCCAATAACAGTAATTCCCCCATTGTCTTACCCTGACCCTCATCTTATATGTACACTAAACTTGCAGGGATGGAGCTTATTTGGGGCGGTTGGTTGAACACCATGGACTGTGAATTAATACACATACATTCTCCATTTTTCTCTTTTGTACACCTATGCAAAACACAAGGTAACCAGCACTGTTCCTGACAGCAGCCATTGCTACAATGCAACCTGCCTAGTGTGTGATAATCACAGCTATAGAAGCGTACTGTATGACACACATCTATCCTCATATTAGTCTCCTGCTCTTCTCCTCATCCCCCACTCTCCTCTCCTTCTTTCCCCCACTCCAAGTCATCCTCCTCTCTCGTAGGAGAAGGGAATTTATTATCAGAGAAAAGGGTTAGAGTCATGATGGCCGACCTGACAAAGTTTTCCCTTGGCCCAATCAATCACACGTGTCTGTCCTCCATGGGAGAGGGCACTCAGCACGGAGAGAGAGGGAGAGAGAGAGCGAAAGAGAGGAATAAAATGAGAGAGGGAGATAGGAAGAGAAAGGATGGAAGATAGAGGGGAGAAGGGAGAGAGAGTGAAAGAAGCGAGAAGGGAGGAAGAGAGAGGGAGTGCCCTCTGAGGGCACGGCGTACAGATTAGTCACAATAGCTCAGCACCTCTCCCCCCCTCATCCTCCTCTTCATCAACCTCCCCCTCTTCTCAGACGGGGAAGGTGATTGGGAGAGAAGGAAGGAGATGGAGGTGCATAGAAAAGGTGTGAGAGTGGAGATAGAAGAAGGGGGACAGGAAGAGATAACAAGGGAGAGAAAGGAGCACAGAAAGACAGTGAGATAATGACACAGAGAAAGGATTTATGTAAGACTTTAAAGTGCAACGCCAATCCAAGTTGAACCATTAGACCTGTAGCTAGCCTGCAAGGTCCTGTTATCCACCTTCTATACAGTATAGCACACACTAAAACAAATGCATTGCAAGGGAAACTAACTGAAGGATCTCGCCGTACAGCTCATTCAATTGCCTGTTCAATTTCTTCCACAAAAATGCACATTAGCCCATAGGGAGGCTGATGGTGTTGGGATGGATGAAACATTTAACACTCCATCAAACACGGCCCCTGCACCAGTATACCCCTGCACCTGTGTACCCCTGCACCAGTATACCCCTGCACCAGTATACCCCTGCACCAGTGTACCCCTGCACCTGTGTACCCCTGCACCAGTATACCCCTGCACCAGTGTACCCCTGCACCAGTATACCCCTGCACCAGTGTACCCCTACACCAGTGTACCCCTACACCAGTGTACCCCTGCAACAGTGTACCCCTGCACCAGTGTACCCCAACACCAGTGTACCCCTGCACCAGTGTACCCCTGCAACAGTGTACCCCTGCACCAGTGTACCCCTGCAACAGTGTACCCCTGCACCAGTGTACCCCTGCACCAGTGTACCCCTGCAACAGTGTACCCCTGCACACTCTCAACCTCACTCCTTCTTCCACTCTCTTTCTCTCACTCTCTCTGTCATCCAGTTACAGTCAGTCCATCACTCGCTTAAACACCTCAACACACACACCCTTTTCATTCCCACCTCCAACGTTTACACTCCCCAAATGACCTCTCCAGTTCAGCTAATCCTATACCCAACACCCCTAACAGACCACCTCATTTTTCTTCCCACATTGCCTGGAGAACAGGGCAGCCACCCTCCCCTGAGGGGGCCCCACTGTTAATACCAGTTAACCTCTCCAATCAGCAGGGGCCAAACCGCTCACTCGGCCCACTTGGGCATGACCTTTTTTTGTGCTTACAACATTATAATGTAGAGGCCATTGCTTGGCTGGGCTCCAGTCCCTTGCGTCCTTCTCTAGATCACCTCTGAGGCCTAGAGCTGACAGGGCTCTAATAAGCCTTGATAGGGGGCCCAGGCACTGTGCATACTGCTGAGGTGACTTTGGGGGAAGTGACTGGGGAGGTGTGTCTGTATGCTTTAGGTCAAAGATAGCGTTGTTAAAGAGCCTGCTTGTCGGAATAAATATACAAATTGCTCGTAAGCTTCCTTATAAGATTGCTCCGCATTCCATCAATTCGCTGTGTCTGGCAGCTCTCCCGCCCTCATCAACACCATCTCCCACTTCTAATCCCAGCCTCCACAACAGCACCCCAAGGAACATAGGTAATAAGACACAGGGGACCGGTGGCGCATCTCTCACAGGAAGTGATCGTAGGAAGGGTGAAGGGGGGTGGTAAAGGAAGTAAAGGAAAATTGCTTCATCCGTGTGGCGTGATTCATTACGAAGTGTTTTGATGCGTCTGTTTCTGAAGTCGCAAATCTAAAGCAAGGATACGGAGCCCAGTAAATATTCTCTGAAGAAGCCAGTACCTGCTATGTTTTCAAAAGTGTGACTTTGAAGGAAATGGTAGGCTTTTTTATCCTGCTATCTTTTCTCACGATCGCTCAGGAGTGAAATGTTACTGTTGATGGCTTTAAAGTCATCCTGTTAGAAAGCCTTGACTTACAGACTTGAGTTTTATGGTCAAATTTAAAGCAAGTATCAAAGTCATACATGCATGTAATGATCTTAAACCGGTACTATATGCCTATTGCAGGCACATCATCTTCATAAAACCAACATAGGAAAAGACAAACGTAAAACGTCTTGAAACAGCTGTCACAGTTTTATGAAGTGGCACAACACAGACAATGTCCTCGCACAACTTTGTGTGAGGTGTTGACGGTTTGTCGTAGATGGAAACTTATTCACACTTTACCAGAGTAAAAAAGAATGGGTCCCTGCCTCCAAACGAACAAAGATTAAAAAGAATTCATTAATTATAATGTGCATAAATTGCCATTCGCAGTGAATTAAAATTAATGTATGTAAAAAATGCCATTACTAATTTAAACTGTTCAAATCAGTTCTTGATACGCGGTTACCCTGAGTAATTTTCTGATGCTCCGTGTACAATGGGGTCCCGATGAAATATTGATGACTTTGACCTATTTAAGTTGAGCAAGGAAGAGGTTTAAACAAATAAAGAGCACTTACTGTACGTGTTTATTTTTCACCCTCTCTGTCCCAAAATCCTCCCTGACTCTCCGTTTTAAGGGAATTACAGAAACATCCACGAGTTACCGAGAGGTCAACATCTTATGACTTCTAGCTTTTGATATAATCGATATCCTATTCATCCAGAGGTGCTGTGAATAGACTGTTCAGACTTAATTAAGAAAAATGGCTAACAAGGCAGACTGAGTGGGCATGAAGAAGGCATTGATTAAAGCAGGTGTCCGAGTGGAAAACTATTGCATTCACGGATCGTGCGAGAACGCTCAATAGGACGTCATAAAGCTCATTGTCGGGTCATTGATTGTTTCCATGGAGTAGCATTAAATAGCCAGGAAGGTGATGTGGTGTGTTTAATTTGGTGTAACCCAAATGATCTGCATTTGTTAAGTCTTGTTTTGAATCACTTTGATGTATAGAGATTAAAAGCTTGTTGATATTGAATTCAGGATCGTCTTTCAGAAGGATCAGTCTTTTGTTGGTGGAGAGTCCCTTCGTTCTACAGTAACACCTGCCCCAGAGTGGTTTGGGAATTTACAATGAGGAAAGGCTGTGTGAAAAAATTTATATTTTGCCATTATTCCCTACATGAATTTATCTGTGGAGTCTTTTATTGAATTATTGTGGTAGGCTTGGCTGAATAGTTAGAAATAATGCCTTTGCTGTAGCCTCCATGGACATGTTATATAAATATGGAAAGAGACAGAATTCATTTTTTCCAATGAGTGCAGTGGAAAAGGCCCGTACAAATTACACAACAACTCAGAGGACACAGAAACTGTTTATGGGTCTGGAAGAAAAACACATGCATGCTGTAGTAACTTCAATTACTGTGTTTGGCACTCGTGGCCAAATGTAATGTTTTTGCCTCTCCTGTGGTTAGGTTTGATTATAAATCCAGCAGAAAAACACTTATGTTTACTAACACCGCTGTACTGTAATATAGTTTACAAATACATTTTGGACAAATCCTGTAATCTGATTGGCGAAGGTATTAAATGTATTCACGGCATCATAGGTGTTTGTGACACCATGAAAATAACCCATCACATGATGTAAATCCAGGACGTTTTCACACAGACTCAGCCACTTGTTTTCCCATCAGTCATAAGAGGTCACCTGCCTGCCTCAGCTCGTGACTCACACAGACGGGAGTGAATCGATGTTGTGTGTAAATGCATGTGGGAGATGAGTGAGTGAATAGTGCTGAGGAGGCACTATTTGGTCATGTGTTGCTTGGTGATTAATACAAGTGCAGATAACATTTAATTGCTGGACAGCTGTGAAATCCCTCAATCAGTGAAATGGGGATCGAAATCATTTTCTGTTCTGGGGCGCTCAGAATTGTCAGTTGGAAATGCAGAAAGATCGTTTTTAATCCTGTGGTTGACACACAAATTCAATTAGTGGATACATTATTTGTGGGTTTGGTCTGTCCAAACAGCTGTAGTCAGGGTTCAGTTTTCATTATTGACCAAACAACCAAAACTATTCCCCTAGGTTTAAAGGAAGAGGGTTTAAAGGAAGAGGGATAAATTGAACAGTGTATTAATATGAACCAAATATGCTGGAAATGCAGTAATTTGATTATGGGTTCAATCAGAGCAAGAATGGCCAAAGTAAAGTTAAACAAAATTGGTCTCTAATAACATTACTGATACGCAGATTTTCTGTATACAAGAGGCTTGTGTATTTCTGAGGTCATACAGTGAGGCCCCTTACAGAACGAATATAGACGTGGAATGAACATGTGTCCAGACTCTTAGGAGACAGTGAGAGGGAAATATGCACAATCAGGACTTATATGAGTTACGATGTCTTCACCTGTTTGCCTGTCGACTGTATCAATGTACCGACCATGCTAGACCATATAAGGAAACGATTCAGCACATTCTATGTTTGAACATGTCCAGCTAATGTATATAACAACGTCTGGGAGACAGTTGCCCCAATCATGCTCACCACTCTGCCCTGGACGGTCACATGATCTGAGCTTGTCTAATAAACAAAGTGAACCCTTTTCATTGTCGTGCATCCTTCTGGCCTGCCTTCTGACAGAAATGCATTTTATCAATTACAAATTAATTAAATCAAATACAAGGCAAACATGGAAAAAAATGAAGGTTTTAAATATGACCTACTCTACCATGATTATTGTAAGTCAGAGAGAGAAGGAGTAAGAGGTGAGCAAGAAGAAGGAGTAGGCAAAGCCAGAGCTGAGGAGAAGAACCTCAGGAATGCTACACAATTACTTTTATACCCATCTATCATCTGAAGAACCACACACAATCAGACCACATCTTGACCCTCACTTATCAACATGACAACAAATGCAACAGTAAGTCACGGAATGAGGTGTGAGACCTATCAAGCAAGCCATCAGCTCCAGGCTTTAGCCTATGAGAGGTGGGGGCAGTCTCCCAGTATCCCAGCCTACAAGCTGAACTTGACTTCTACAGCTTTTATTGGTTTAAACTGTTCCACAGTAAAGAACGGTGCTGGTGGCAGTGGCCAATTTTTTTTCAGCCTGGCCTATTCTGTTTCAAACGCTTCTATGTTTTCTCAGCCACACACAGTCCTTGATGCTAAATGAACATTCCGCCTGTTAAGAGGACATTGATACACGCGCATCCCTGAAATCCAAGAGCTTGACAAAAAATATGACCTGTGCCATGAGGAGAATTCAATTTCTAGCCACTGCTTCATTGCGTAACTGTAATTTGTTCATCCATCGGCGAGTTTCCAAGGTCTTTCACCTGAGGTGTAATTACCCAGGGCCACACCCCAAGAGGCCAGTCAGAGGAAAGGTTCTTTTCATTTTAATGAATTAAAAGAGCCTTCTGTGTCTCTCCACCGACTGTCAGTGTCTCTGCTCCCAGAATGGCGATCTCCACTGTCGTTTTCTTTACCATGGCTTTTTGAATATGAATAGCTGTATTAATTTTAATAACGTGCCGTGGCTTTTTCCAAATGTTATTAACCTTTTCTAAATGACCTCCGCATTCATGATTTGCAAGCGGCCCTAACTCGTCTCCTTTTTCTCAAACTCTATTTGTCTTCTTTTTTTGCTCATACCCGCACACCTAAATGAATTGGTGTTTGAAGGCCAGTGTTTAATTTTTACTTTTTACTCTACATTTTTTTGACTATTCAGTTATAATTAGCATTTTCTTTTTTTACCAAAAGTTCAAATACATCCATGGCAAAGGAAAATACGACACAATGCTTGGATAGAGAGCGTTGGAGCAAGGGAGAAGCCATCGTCTCCTGTACTAGAAATTAAAACGTCAACGTAGTGTATAGATATCATGCCGGCTGACTCCACCGCACCCCGTTAGTTCCCCATGAGCAGCAGTGCACCCAATCTGCATAATGTATACTGCCTCAATGTGACTGGCAGCACTTTGCAAAATAGATAAATAAAGATTTAATAATGAATGGGGTTTCATGTATGCCTCGTCTGTTATTAAGCTTGCTGGGATAATACGCTGTGATGGTGCATGCTGCCTCTCTGACTTCATGTAGCCTTTGCTTAGACATCTCTGTTCGCACTGTGATTGGTGGTAATAATGTTTGTGTTTCGAATAACGTATCCCTTTACCTATTGGTATACATTAATGGATATTTATTTTGTTTACGATATCTCAGATATATTTTTATACATATCTGCAGTCAAGACAGTGTAGTGTAACAAAACTATAGCTGTGTCCATATGGTGACGTACCATTGGTTAGGGTTAACAAACCTACAGGAAGACCAAGTCTGCTGGGTTTTTATGAACTCCAGTCCACTTTGAGGGAAAGCGCAGGCAATTTTAAGTAATCTTGTGTAATTCTGTCATACCTGGCAAGCTTTGCATGAGATCTGCACCACCATCAAAACCAAAGAAAATAATTTCAGTCATTACATCTCTGCATGTAATCTACTGCCAATGCTCTGCAACGTTACTCCCCATGTGTTAAAACTTTAAACGAAGTTGCATCTGATTGCGCAATGTCTGGCGAGGGTTGCCAGAGGAGCAAAGTCAATGTATGTCTCATCATTTAGACATCAGCAATTGTCTCAGCTCCAAACGTGGTGACGCCAATGCACATAGGGAGGAGGGACAGACAAGGGGGTGATTGAGAGGCCATGATTCCATAGGATGGGGGAAATTTGGCATCTCTACAATCAGACTGCTTTAGTCGTGGATTGGGACATTGTACAGTACTGTGCAAATATTTTTTTTTCATAAATGCTGTTTTGGCTTGTGCATTAGTGTGTAAGTACAAGAACAGTCACATAGCATATTTAGATATTATTTATTTGGGTATTTTAATGTAATTAAATCTGTGCCTATGTAAGTCCCCGAAACATTTGTACAGTAGCCTACTGTACATGGGGTACATGCAGACAGCCTTTATTTCACACAATATGAATTTCTCTTTACATAAGTCAGGGCTCTCAAGTCTCACACATTTCGCCGTGAGACTCACGCATTTCAACCATTTCTCACGCAACACCTTGTATTCCTCACGCTGAGAAGTAAGGGATAACCTGTCCCGCTTTATACAATTAATGGACAACACTCAGGCATACAGAGGCAAGTTTTCTGCCTAGTTGATAGCTGTCTTGAGTTATACAGAGTTAAGCCACCTACCAGCCAATCAGAAACACCACATGCAGAGTAATGTGTAATGTGTAATTTATAAGTCAGTTATTTCTGCAACCATCTTGGATGCAGTGTCAATATGATGAGTCATCAAGAACAAATCACAAATTACTGTACCGAGAAAACTATCACAAGACGACCAGTCTGATGAAATACTGCAAAGGCAATCGAGGAAAACTGTACACATTATTCCTGTCACCGCGAAAGGAAATACAGTATGATTATCTTGGTGACAGCCTATGTGTTCTGTTAATGGAGTTGCGTAATAGAAATGACTTCAGATTATCATTCATAGTTAAATCTGACACATGCGCAGTACAGTCCTCATTATGTGCTTTAATGCACTTCGAAATGGAACATCTTTTATCTTCGTTGTTATAGAGGAAATGTGATTATGTTGTTTGATGGAATATAAACTTTCTATGCCGTACTCAATCAGCATTTCAGGACCAAACCATGACTGAGAGTGTCATTATTAGACTAATTTAAGGCAACATGTTAATATTTCTAAATGTCTCTACACTCATCTATTTAAGGATGCTAGGTTCTGTCTGTCCTCTTGATTTGTCAACCACTGTTTGCAGAACTTGGATTACCCTAATTTTCAAATGTGTCCTGACTAATGGTTATGGAAAGAACTGAGATAATTTCATTCCTTTGTAGCTTTTATCAAAACAACTTGTTTAGCTGTAATGCTCTAAACAAAGCCCTATCTACCGGTACACACAAGGGCATTCAAACACACACACAAACACTCACATAATATGAGCCATGAAACACAAAATCTGTAACGTATAATGATACGAGAGTGAATCTATGGTCCTAGATGTTGCTCTGTTCTTTTACAAAAGACAGACGCTTTTATCTCCCGAAGGCTGTGCAAATTAAAGTCCTTAAGGTCTTCACAAAATATGAAGAAATGTTGCCTAACTTGCCTTGGTGCAAACCTAATGGGGGGGAAAAAGAAAAATATGTTAATTTTTTTTGTCTCCATGTCATTATACATTTTTCTTTCTAGACGCAGACTCTGGAAAAGGATAGGGACTTAATTGGTAACATAATTGAATCTGGCTCCATGGCAACAACCAAATATGAACTATAAAGTGTCAAAGAAGCAGACATTGTAAAACAGCCCCCCCCCCCCTCCCTTACCTCCCTAGCGGAGTCCATTTTGACGATTATCGAATCACTTTGTTTATGTTGATGAAAGGAGTAGACAGGGTGGGGGTGTAATTAGCTTTTGACCCGTGTTAAAACATCATGTAAACACAACTACCTGCTTTAGAGAAGCACTAAGCCTTACGAAACAGTATTTGGCTCATCTAATGAAAGAACTCTTTAAGAAGAGGCCGTTTGTAGGCCAGTGAGCCCCCACAGTGCCTCGCGGCCCTACTGGACTTTGCCAGAAATCTATGCAAATGGTATCCATTTTCTCTCCTGCTTGAGTTTGCCAACGGAGTTTCCAGTCCTCCCCTCTGCTCACTGTTTGCATTAAGAAATTACAATTTGAATGCAGTGCTGTGAGGTATATTAACAATTATGCAAATATATACTCATACACGCCAGGAGGACGTTTGTAGCCATTACACAGCTGTAACAGGAGAGGAGGTGAATTGAATGTGCTACATGCAGAGACCTCAATGAAATAAATGGCATGATGCCAAATGCAAATAATTTCCAAGATACATTTGCCCTTGTGGGATTTCAAAGCCTTCGACCATTTATTCTGAACACCAGCTGAAGTTGTTTTTCAAACTTGAAATATTTAATTATTCAGATTGTAGTATTTAGGATGCCTGCATCATGACAAATATTTGAATAAAAGCAGATCCATTATTCAATGTGGTCTACTGATAGTAAGACTTAATATAGATCTTCCATCCACACGTGTTGGTCATGCATTAAAACATGTTAAGGGCTAGACCAGAGCATCTTGCTGTCCAATTCCATCTCCTGTTAGAAGGCAGAAGAAGAAGAGTGAAACTGTGCTTCAGTGAACCTTACATTACACCTACTGCTAACCCACTCAACATGCTGCAGAACCCCGCCCCCCTGCACACGCACACACCCATCTCGTTGACATTGATACTTTCTGCCTCAGAAGATCGATATCTGTTCTAAATGCAGAGCAACTCTCTTACTGTACACTATACTGACTAGACACTTACCCTGATGGTCAGTGAATTGAATTGAACTGAACATAAATGAATTGTGTGGAATCTGATATCATGCCTAGCCTTGTACTTTTAAATAGTTCTTTGCTTGTCTTCTTGTCATCTCACCCCGTCACGAGCATGGTCCTAACTCTACATCTGTACGCTTAACAGAATTCATTGAGTGAATGTAAACCGTTGTAGTTTCCAGACTGTGTACTGTTTGTGTTTATCAAAGACCTTCCGACACATTAATGGGCAAACAAATAATTATTATAATTTTAAAGACATTATACACTCAGTAAATAAATCAAATATAGCAAAATGATATCAAAGGCACCATCACGGAAATCTGCATCAACTCTTGCATTAGGGACGGCCTAAAACTGCGCTCTGCATAATCCCTGTAATGATAGCCTTGATGAGCATGACTGGGACTAGCTCGTATGGATTATAAAACAAGGCAGTATTTGTTCAGGATAGAGAAATGTAGAATATTGAATAGAGCAGCTGACTATTGATATTCCCACCTTAGCTGGGCCAGAGGTAGGAATATCCAACAGGTTTACTATATGTTCCTGACACACAACCTCCCTCACTACTGAGTGTCTGTAGAACCAAAACAGGGCTTCTTATCAAGAGAGGGAACAAAATCCTCATAGTATTTGAGAAGTGTAGTAGAACTCTCCTTTAACCAACTCCAACTTTTTCACTGTTGAACAATACCCATGGATTTGAATAATGTTCTCTCACCTTGAATCTGCTTTAACCATCCAACAATGCCTAAAAACACCTGGAGTGTAAGCTGCACCGCGTGAAGAAAAGTGTGAAAAAAGTGATAGTGTGCGCTAGGAAGCTTAACGATGCTATAAGCCTTTTCCCCAAAGACAGAGGGAGGCCTACAATGGAGCAAGTGAGCATCTTGCCTGTGGCAGGCAAGTGTCTTACCTGTACCTTGAAAGATAAGCTCGGCATGTAGTCCGTTGTTTTCACATTAACTCTCCCATAGGTCTCTCAGAAGAACTTACACGATCAGCAGTTGTCTCACAAGACTGTTGCAAAACTCTGACAAGATGAAAACAATGAAACAATGAAAACAGTTGGACATGTCTATACTGTCCTGCTACAGAAACCAGGACACAACACAATGACTTAATGGACATTCTGTATTTAAATAGTTCAGTTTCCTTCATGGTAAATATGTTCTTTGTTTGAATTCCCACCACAAACTGAGAGAACACTTTGGGACTGGAGAGAGGTCGTCTACGAGGCGTCTTGGAAGCTCCTTGGGAAGAGATGAGAGGCCATAACATGCAGTGTGGAGAGATCCTACACTGTCTTGTCCTTTGTATGGGCGTTTGGTAAGGTCTGAGGAACACACTAGATGGTGTGAAGAAGGCTGATTGTGTTCTTTGATGTCGTCGGATGAGAGCCTGCTACAGAGGCTTTACCATGACAACATCATAACTCATTATACTTTTATGTCTCATATTAAGAACTGAGTTTATGGCTGCAAGATAACCTATGGCCTTCACGCAACAGGTGCCAAGTCAGACTAAAAATCCATCCTGTCGTGTGTGTATGACTATAATGTGTGTGTGTTTAGTGTGTACAGTACACACACAACCTTCTGCACAGATGCGGGTATGTGATGTGAGGAAGATTGAGGCCCTCTGTCTTCCAGAAGTGGACTCACCCTGTGCATTTTTAACAGGCCCCTCCGTCACACCGACACCCCTGTGAGGGTAGTATCTATAGTGATTACGTTGTGACAGTGATGTATCCTCTTTGGTGCATAAATCTCTTTCATTGCTCTCCCCCTTTCCCCTCCCCAACTCCCCCTTTTCTCCCCCATTTCAGGATCTGAATCTAAATTAATTCTGAAATTCTTGACTCTCCGTCTCTGTCAATCTCCTTCTTTCTGTCCCTGCCTTTCTCTCTTTCTGTACATGAAGGCCAATTGGGGCCCACATTAAGCAGATAGATGGAGGACGCTACAACCTGACTCAGAGAGCCTATTAATATTGGCCTGTTTTCGCCAAACATCCACGCATGTTTTTTCTCCATTGATATTCATCAGAGCTCACAAAGAGCAAAGTGTGCTTGCAAGAAGTTGAGTTTTTTTTCCCATTGTGAGGTCTGAGCTTTTCTACGGTTAGCAGTGCTAGCCTTGCTCAATCTTGCATGTATCTTATCCCTAAATTTGAGCAAATTGCATAGGACATAAAACTAATTGATGAAATGACTGTGTGAGATTCGCTACGTCTCCTTGGAGGGGCTGGGGCTGGTAATGATTTGTTTCAGGAGGAACAGCTGCTGAAGCCTGTCTTGGAGGATGGGTTGATACGGAAGGCGCTGAAGTCATCCGTGTACACCGCAGCTGTGCCAGCACACACACACACACACACACTGTAACAGACATCCATGCTGGCAAACACACACACAAACTCACACCATGCAATCTCGGAACTGCACACGCCTGTGAATTTAAGAACACAGTCTCGTCCAGATGCGGACACACACACATACACAGACTCAATATCTTTCTCTAAAGTCCTCTCTCCCTCTGTCTGTGGCTCAGGGCAAAAAGCTCAGATGCCACGTTGAGAACTCATCTTGGCAACTTGTTAAATTAGACAATGGCTTGAGCCAGGACTTTTTCCTGTTGAGTGACAGGGCAACAATTAGGGCCTGGAGTTCACGGTTAAGAGGACGTTACGAGGTCAAACAACTCTGTATGTGAGTCTTCCATCTTGAATCGTATGAAAACAATCTAGTCTCAGAGGAAAAGAACCTCGCTTTTGATTTGACGACACATTGAATGAACAGAAAAACAGATCCCTGCTAAGGCTGAGAGTTATATCCGTGACAGACTTGTCAATCCTGCCTCTGGGGAAATGAAATTGAGGCAAGGGAGGGATGTCTGACGTGGGAGGAAATAAGAGCGGGGAATTGAGTCATATATGAGAGGCTGGGAATGAACAGAGCGAGAGAGGAGAGGGAAAAGAGGAAGAAAGAGGGTGAAAGGTTGAGCCACCCTCATGGAGGAATAAAGAAAGGTAACACAAGGAGTTATGAGGAGTCCGTGAGCTGGAAGACTTACTGGGGTTTGAGGAACCAAGGAGGGGGAGTTTGAGATGTGAAGTTGACACGGGTGTGATCATGCTCAACTGAGACTACAGAAGAAGGGTTTGGATCAACAAAATCACTGCAGTGGGGATCCTCTTTGTCAACTAGAGGCTTTGATTGGCTGCTTCATGAATTATAGAACATTTCACAACATCTACTCACAAACACCCACAAAAACATCTGTGCCTGTCACCTCCCTTTGCGCGCACACACTCACATATACAACATACAGTACACACACACACACACACAAATACATACTATACCCCCCAAATAAATTAATACTAAATGTTCAATTGGGCTACAGAGGTTTGTGAGTGACTTGAGTAGGACGTATGTCAGAGAGCTGTAAGGTGGCCTGTCACTATGAAAAACTGTTCCATTACACAGGCGGGTGTGTTTGTGTCTGTCAGTGCTTCTGTCTTTCTGTCTCTCACAAACACCTTGTGCACAATTACAACTCACAGAGCCTCTAGGAGGTCTCCACATGTCGCCCACAGTCCTCAGTCACATTCCGGTTATTGACAAGTGCTAAATGCATTTACCCAATAGTGTCCTGGATCCGTTTACGAAACCCACTTCCCAGTTTCACACCAAATAAGGCAGACTGCACACAGCTGCAGAATAGCACACGGGCATCACAGCGTGAGGTGATCAGAAAGGTCACAACTGAAAAGGGGACGTGGCCGCCGAGTGGCTATTTGCAGTCAGTCATTGAGGTGACATGAAAATCCATAAGGAAGAAGAGTTGCTTCTTTCTGCCGTCTGACTGGAATTGACCACCAATCGATGCTGGAGGAAATTGGTCGCTGGAGTTAGGGGGTGGGGTGGGGGTGGGGGCTGTTTGGTAAAGCATTAGCTAAAGATTATTTATAGAAGCACATATATTTGTGTTGACATGCGGACAGGCAGGTGGAGGGCCAATCTGTCAGGTTTGGTGAGCGGGGTGTCTCTTGTCTACATGAGGCCGTCGTTTTTCTTATTTCATCCAAAATGGCAGTTTTGGAATTGTATAGTTATGGCAAATGGAAACCTGTAATTGCATAATATGGGTCAAAAGCGCATCCTTTAAGCTAATATGTCAACTTGTTTGAGAAAGATGGAGTTTGAGAGTTGAAATACACTTGTCTCACCCTATCTCTCAATCTCCTTCCATCTATTTCTCTCTCTCTCTACACAGACTTGAAGATAGGGTCATGCTGGCTGTGAATAATTCTGTGTGTGTGTGTGTGTGTGTGTGTGTGTGTGTGTGTGTGTGTGTATATATATATATATATATATATACAGATGTGTGTGTCCAAGGTTTTTGTGGCTCGCCACATGCATGAAAGGGACCTGTGATGTATTCCAAAGAGGAAAAGATTGTGTGGTGTAGGTGTGTGTGTGTGTCTAAGTCAGTTTGACAAAGAGAGAAATGTGTATGTAGGCTGATTGACAGAGAATGAAAGACTGAAATGGTCACGGTGCGCATATTCACACATGCGTGACAGAGAGAGAAAAAGAGTGAGAGGATGAGGGGGTAAAAAACAAGGGATGAAAAAAAAGCAAGATATGGCATCTATCAATCTCCGGAGATGTCGGTCAGTCTAGCACCCGATCATGTTCCCCTGCCTCCTGTCACAACTGCTCCAGAGCATTAGTTGAATATACAATACTGTGGCATGATGTGACAGGGTCTGAACCAAGCCCCCCAGCCATTAACCCTTTAAAATGGCTCTCACTCACATAGCCCTTCTGGACTGCAGAACAAAACACAATGCAAACAGAGATGGCATGGGGAGGTTTCTCTGCAACGGAACCTGACCATGTCACCTGGTTCCTTTCAGTTCTTTATAATGCATGAGTCACTGGCTAGGGATCTGTGTGAATTATTAACATGTACAAGTGTGTGTGTGTGTGTGTGTGTGTAAAGTGTGTGTGTGTGTAAAGTGTGTGTAAAGTGTGTGTGCGTGTGTGTGTAAAGTGTGTGTGCGTGTGTGTGTGTAAAGTGTGTGTTTGCCTGTGTGCTGGAGGGTAGGACATGGATGTCTTTGGGGAAAGACATGACATGATAAAGAGATGTTGTGTTTAGATTTATGTCTACCATTTCAAATACTGAGGGGCAGTGACAATGTGGAAAGGATGACGTTGTTGCCCTGCCCACAGCAGCCCGATGGCCCAGTGGATCCTTTTCATGAGTCATAGGTTACGATAAAGTTGTGAGTCAATGATACATTTTTCTGCCGCAATGGGAAAGTTTTCAAGGCGACAGCCAGCTCTTTTCATGAACACAAAGAAAATGTCAACCATGCAAGCTGACTTTATATAATCGCATTATGTAAAGATCTCGCCAATACTAGTTGGGTAGGATAACACAATTCTGTCTCCTGCTCTTATGTTTCTGCTTGGTGAGACACTCGATACCTCTTTTCTGTGCTTGCATTGAGCTTCAAAGTAATCTACCTCTATGTATGAAGGAGAGTGCAGTTCAAAGCCTGGCAAGAAACGTTTCTTTTTCAGCAACTTGTAATACCAGGGGTCCTTTGTATTTGGAGGTGGATTGTGTATTACTGCGGGTGTTTTTGGAGATTGTCAGTTGGACTTGATTGTCTCCCTGTTTTACACCTTTGATCTGGAACTGTTAAACTTATGCACACCCTGTGAAGAGACTCACTACCTTTGTAAAAAATATAATAAATACGACTAGTCTTGATACCTCTCCTGTCAAACAATAGCTTTGCATTCCTCCTAGTGTATACTACCTTAGACACGCATGCATGCACACACGCATCCACACAAACACACACACAAGGCCGGATAAAGATTTGATGTGATAACTGTTCAGTGTTGGACCACACACTGTGAACACCCACACACCCACACATCCTACTAGGACAGATCAAGCTCAGATGTGATAGCTCTGTTTGGTGACTAGCTCATTTGGAAGTTAGTGTCTAGGGTAGAGTATTAGATCACAGTCAGGCCTAGCCACCCCTGATCCTCCACCCCCAAGTTAACCAATACATCCACCAACGTTTACTCATAAATCATTAACAGAAAATCAATTTTTATTTAGCGGTGATGCGGAAGGTTGGCAAATGGCTATTTCATCTGAATGAAAGGCGAGCGCCTTTCTTTTGACAATACATTAACACTTATGAAACCAACATTCATCCCTTGGAGGTGATTAAAGACAGATCCTTCCTAGTTGCTGAATGATACGCATCAACTGTACAACAACCAGACTGAGAACCGTAGGGACTCACCATCACTTCAATTGCACCGCTTTGAAAACCTCTGAACCACCAGTCATGGGACATTGGAGGATGGAATAGTATGGGCCGAGGATCCATTCAAACAGGAGAGAATCTTCTCTCCCTCATTCACTGCCACACCACCACACTCTCTTGTCAGATAGAAATACTTATGGCTCAGATGACTTTGTTGGCAGCTTGTTTTGTTTTATCACACCAATCCAACAATTTGCGTAACAATGACTCACTCTAATGTGACACACTAACCATTTGGTTTTAGCCAGATGATACGTAGCTGTGACATTAACTTATAAACGGTACTGTACCTCCTTCTCTTGACATTTGTTCAGTGATATTCGAGCGAACAGCGTTCGCTTACGAACACAAACTTTGTTACTGAGTCCTCATAATTATGAATGCAGTCTTGAAACACGCTCCGGGGTGAATTTCTGTAATCTGAGGGTGAATAACTAACTCTGACATTAAGTGATAAATGAACTCTAATGAGAAATTACTGAAGCACGCTAGATAATAAGTCAAAAAGCAATCGCTTATCCCTGGCAATAATACATGTAACTTACCACACCATCAAAAATCCATCAAATTAAGACTCAACTGGGAAAGTCGGGCCCACCCAGAGATAGAGCTTGCTCACTGTGACATAATCCCAACTGACAACCAAGGAAGTAGCAGCCGTGGAGAGGCAAAACCTCGAAGATCTTTTTGATCAGATCACCCCTGTGACAGTTTTGAATGGAGCACTCCATGCCTACCAAGGTTCAAGCAGGTGTTTAAATGCTTGTATAGAAAAGGGGAGGGTGCTGTCTCTTTGAAAAACTATCTGTAGATCCAGTCCAAAACTTTCTTTCACAAAGCTATGTGCCGTAGCTAATTATTCTGCTCCCGCTTTGATGGTGATGCTTTCCTGCAAGCCACCGGAAGCTACTAAAGCCGTGAGGTGAGTTGTCTGACGTGCTGTGAAAGGACTCACAGGCTTTGCGTGGCACATGCCATGACCCTGCCTGTGTTCTGATGAACAGAGACCTTGACAGGCCGACCGCTAACCACGTACGACAGGTGGCGGTGCAAAAGTCTGAGCCGAGAACGCCCTGGACCCCTCTTCTAGTACTTTGATCCAGATCCTCTTAGTAAGCTGGTGCATCAGTGTTTAGTATAGCAGGGAATCAATCCCGTCTGAGTCAGTCCCTCAGTCTTTAAAGAACAAATATTTATCATTTACTACTGTACACAGGGTATCCTGCCTTCTCTATCAAGGTACTGTGTTGTTCTTCTCATGTGAAGGTGGTTTGGCCCACAGCTGAGCTGGGATTCAATGTCCCAAGTAATGGGAGATTTAGACAGTCGTTACCTGAGAGGGAGGGAGAAAGAGAGGGTAGAAAAAGAATAGAATTTGCCAGACAGCGAGAAAGAGGGAGAAAGAGAGAGAAAGACAAGAGAGAGGAAACTTTGATAACCTCATCAGAAATGCAATTTCCTGGGGAGTGCAGAGGAGAGCGCGTGCAGTACGTGTGTCGGTATACGATATGTAAAAAGAGAAACCAATCCGCCCGTAGCTTGTATCTGATGTTTCCTTCTCCACAAGCACCACTTAGAATAATCTAATGAGGCAGCCTCTGGCTTAGGCGCATGCAATATGTAAAGATGTTATCCATGTCTCACCGAGAGGAGGCCCACCCATAAGATCCCAGGCCTCTCCGGACCTACATACAGCCTAGACTAGCAGCAGTGCTACGTGAAGTACTGCAACAAGAGGCCGGGAAGAGGTTGCCAACACTTGAGATAGCGATTGGTGATCAAGTCAGAAGACCCTTTCTCATGAACAGATTGATGTCAGAGTGACAGAATCGTGCTTTGGACTGGTGTACCATGTGACAGTGGAGTCTTACTGTAGGAGGGCTTTCATCCTGTGTATGTTTTCTGTTGTGAACACTAACTAGATACAAGGTATTTCGTCAAATTGAGGACCCTTTTACTGCGAAAAGAAAATAACTGAAGAAGGATATTAGTCTATATTATAAACACATTAATATTACAATATTCCAGGTTATTATCATGTAGCCTCTGGGCACATTGAGTCGCTATTGCTCACTTGTTCTCTCCAGGGCTTTTTCTATTAATCTCATCCTATCTCTCAAATAGTTACACAAAGCAGTTATTTATATGATAAAATCATCTGATCAGATCCAATAGAAAATGTGGTCGTCAATATGGAAAAGGAGGCACACACATGTCCCATACAGTATGATGATGATGAGACAGGCCATGGCGTGACAGAAGCACAAGTCTCAAAGCATTGGAATGTATTTAGGACATGGAGTACTATAGCGCTCTTTGAATATATACAAATCTGTGCAAATAGGTAGTTCTTTCTTATCTTTTGTATTTCAGTATTTGAGATGGAAAGATAAACTTTGTGCCCCCTCTGTGCAATACTCGCCTGAGGTTCTTTTTTGTCTCCCTTGAACTATATGTGGGTCACATGCTAACATGATGGATGAGGGAGAGGTGCATGCTGGGATGTCGTGGTGCATCTTGGGAGGCTGCGGGATTCCCAAAGCGTTGTTCGCCTTGGGCTTAGCCTTGCTCTTCCCTAGGGGATGTCAGCTGACGACTAGCGCAGTCTCTGAATATATAATCATATATATTTTGTGAACTCAAAAGTTGTCTCACAGAAAGTACTTCAGACCAGCTATTTATATACATATTTGATTAGAGTGCTGAGGATTATAAACAGCATGGACATGCACTATAAAGTGGATACTGCCCTTGATGGTTCCAGTCCCTGAGTAAGGGTTTATAAAGGGTGAGGTGGGTGGCAGAAATCACTATAGATCAAGCACTAGACCCCACCAACTGTTAGGAAAAAGAAAAAAAATACTATTTTGTTTTACCAAAAATGTTGCAGATACAAATACATGTTGAACTTAAAAAGGAGAGCTTTAGCTAAGTTGCTGGAATCCAGTTGTAGGGGCTTTAATATTGGTCAAACAACCACAACTATTCCCCTAGGTTTAAAGAAAGAGGGTTAAACTGAACATTGTATTAACATTAACCAAATATACTGGAATTATAGTTATTTGAGTCTGTGGGTTAAATCAGAGCAAGAAGGGTGTAAGTAAAGTTAAATTATTTAATAACATTGCAAATTAATTAAATCAATTACAAGGCAAACATGTTACAAAATGAAGTTTTTAACACTTACCTACTCTACCTTGATTCCTGTAAATCAGAGATAGGAGAGATAATAGTAAGAAGGGAGCAATGAGAAGGAGGACGAGCCGGAGCTGAGGAGAAGCCCTCAGGAGATCAGGTATCAAGATAATAGTTGGGTATTTATTTGTAGAACAACCAATTAGACCACACATTGACCCTTATCAACATATGATAGCAATGCAACAGTAAGTTACACAATGAGGTGTGAGACCCATCAAGCAGAGATTCCGTCCAGCAACTCCAGATTTGAGCATACGAGAGGTGGGGGGGGCAGAGTGACACCCTGCCTTACACAGATGAACAAACCTTGTTCATCTACCAGCTGTGTGCTCTTCACAGACAAAACCTTCCCCTAATGATCCATCTTCCTCTTGCCTGCTCACACACGGTCTCCCATTCTCCTACCGAACTACCCCTACTCCCCAAGCCCTTTACAAGATCCCCAGTGTGTCGCTCGGAATGAAGCAGTCAGAACCCCTTTAGTTCCCGCTAGTACAACTGCCTGCTGAGCCTGGTGCCTCCAAGCTGCCTTGTACCACTGAGCAGTCGGCCTGAGATTGAACGGATCCCTTGGGGTTTGTGCTGTTCCACTTCAGATTGAAAGAACTCTGTTTCTTTGGAATGATTCAAGACTTGTATGGCTGCCCCTTCGAGGGGAGGGGAGCGAAGCGAAGCGAGGGGTGTATATTGACCCTGTTGTCTCTGAGGGTTTGCGAGTCTGTGTGTGACCAGTCGATCCAAAGAGAGTGCATCAAGTATTAGCAGTACTAAGATACAAACCTCATCAATCGGTTCCTTGGAATTGCTGTCATTAGTTTGTTACATTTATATTCATTAATTTTGGAGACAATTTTATTCACAATGTGATGTGCAAAAGTGACACAGATATATACATGGAGTAAAGAAGTACAAATATAGTTTTTCCATGTATATATCTGTGTGTCTCTGTAACCTATCCATGACATTCATTCGACCACAGAGCACTAGGTCAAGATGAACTAATTATCCAGGCCTGTACTAATAAAACATATGCAATCAATTATTTGTTTTTCCTCGACTACCAACAATCTTTACTGGCACTGTAGATATTTTCACTGCGATGCTGTACGGTCCTGTGGGGTTCTAACCGTCTGTCTCTCTGTCTCTGTCCATCAGTCCTTTTGTAGGTCTGTCTGCCTGTTATACTTCGCACATGTACAAATGTTTGAACAGTTCCAGCCTCTGTCTGTAGCAGCCCGAGTTATCTGTGCTCTCCTGCAGAGGAAAGCAGCAAGAGTAGGGTTACAGGATAGTGTGAATTCAAGACTGCTCACGAGGCTGTCAGGTTAGCTAGGAAAATGAGATGGTGTGAATCTCCGAGGACCAGAGAAGCCCTTGAGCACTTGATATCACACATGCAGCTCCTCGTTTCATATCAAGCTGTAGTGCTGGTATAGAAAGGTCACTTTCAAGGTCCTCAAGCAGTGCGCTTCGAGTTACCAGTTTAGTAACTGTTGGCACACTACTTCTACTGTGTGTGTGAGGTGTATTTTGACTGTTCATGCATGTAAGGGACTGTGTACCTGTGTAACTATGTCAGTGCAGCGTACGAGTGTCAGTAAATAAGAGATTTGCGTGGTCCTTGAGTACATGGAGTCAATGAGGTGAGCCTGTGAGGAATTAACTGCGTTGCAAAAGCCTGTTTTCCCATATAATGAAAGTTTAATGATGTATTTCTGCAGCAGGAGGAAATAAAAGCCAGAAGCTCAGAGTGTCTTCCAGGATAATTAAACTTTGCTCTGTCATTTTGTAGAAGCGAGTCATCATCTATAACTCCAAGACCATCCTTTTCGTTCAGGATTGATAAAGCATGCGTTATTGCTTGTTCTGGAATTTAATACGAATCACCTATGCAGACATTCAGACTAACACACAAAATAACACAAATACACACACAAGCACAGACACACATATGAAAACTGTAGGTGTATTCCTATAAGGTAGAGGTCTATGTTAAATGGCCCACTTCTATTCATTTGCACATACTATACATTTCAGTGTCCCAAGACGTATAGCTGTCCAAAAAAGCCGATTGCTCCAAATTACATTATGTAAGATTCATACCAGAATACAAAGTCTTAATGTATTGTATTTCCTACCAAAACACACTTTTACTCAGGCAAAATGATGGAAGCCCTTTATCTTAAGTCTGTGGAAAAGGCACCTATTGTGAGGACTTTGAGGCTGTAGAAATATTAGCAAGAACTAAGAAAAAAACATAAACCTGATTACAAAATGGGTCAGCAGGTAACATTACTTTATTAACATGGTCTTTTTTGCAGACCTCGCACACAGCATTTAATTGAGGTAAAATGTACTAATTTAAATTGGACAATGAGCTTAAGTAGCACAAAAATGTATTTTACACTCAAAGCTTTCTATCATATTGAAAGAAATGTGGTGGTTAGGGTTAGCTTTAACACTTTGAAAGCAGATACTGTAAGCTGAAGAAAGTTGTTGAAGATTAAAACTGCTTCCCTTGTTGATCATGCACGTGCCGGCTCATTATAATAACTTGGAAAGTCAGGGCCTAAATCCTTTCTTAAGTAACATTGTAATATTGCACAACTTAATTGCTTTTTTCTTCTTCTTGGCAGGCATCAATTACAAATTATTTATCTCAGAGTCCTATATACATTTACATTTAGTCATTTAGCAGACACTCTTATCCAGAGCGACTTACAGTAAGTACAGGCCAAGGACACAACGTCATTTTGCACAGCCGGGGAATCGAACTGGCAACCTTCAGATTACTAGCCCGCTTCCCTAACCGCTCAGCCACCTGACTCCCAGGTGTTGCGAGCTAGTTCTTATTGCTTGCACCCCACGGAGAGTTAGAGGATATTTGTCAAATAACTTATTGAGTCTGTCTGCGAATCAGGAACAAGCCGAGCCCACGTCTTGGAAGGAATATTAAAAGCTAAATGAAAGTTAGACTCCGTCGGCGCTTGCACCGCGCCAGGGGAGAACGCCGCCGCACTGACGTGACATCAAACACTCTTTCATTTGTTGTTTGCGAAAACCGGGCACAGCAGCCAGCTCTGTCTAACAGTGGAGTGACACGTTTGCCTTTTTTATGCAACCAATTACCCCCCAGTGCATATTCATGTGCCTTGACATACAGTTATTGAAAGGGTCTCCACACCTCCCTCCCTTTCCCCTCTCTCCATCTATCCTTACTTTTTGAATTCTTATGGTTTCTTGAAAAAAAATCCCTCAATTGTCAAGCCAGTTTAAACCTCCACCAGAAATTGTGACGTGTGTGATTATTTTGCTGAACTTGCATACAGATACAGGTATTGTAACTTAATATATTTTTTTATATAAGTTAAAATAAGTTTTGCAGGTACCTTCACAGTACACATTTTGATTGAACTAGGGGTCAGAGTTTTACTACCATCTCTTCTTTTTCTTCAGGGTAACTTGTTGATGGTCTTGTCGCGCTCTTAACTCCACCCTGGTTGCACCTGTGCCTGTTAGCCATCTACATTCCCTGTTATGTCTTATCTTTCTGCCTCCAAGCATAATGCTGTCCAGTTCATATCTTAGCCAAGATCAAACGACAGAGGCAGCAATTCCACACAGAAATCACAGAAGTTCACTTATATTTCCCCCCTTTGACTTTTGTTTCGTTTGATGTCCACCATCCAAAGCAAAACTATGCAACTACCACCCTTAGGTCTGAATCATGTTTTCCAACTTGCTACTGAATAGACAGTTTGACACTATAAAGGTTCAGTGCATGGGGATATTCTTCAAACCGAGACACAACACAGCTTTAGTGCAGAGTGCAGCTTCTGCTGTTGTTCTTGTCTTTCACTAATGACCTACAGATTGCATGTGATGCCTTTATGCATCTGCACTTATCCTTCAGTGACAATTCCTCGGTAGAAACACTCACCCCATCAACATCTGCGTGTTTCTGTCTCTTCTCTCTCCGCTCTCTTTCTCTCCCCATCTGTGTCTCTTTCCTCCCCCCTTCCTCGCTCTTCCTCCCTCTCCCTGTCTCAAATGGCTGTGTCAGTCTGACACTGGGTACTACTTCAGGCAGTGACCTAGAAGACTAAAAGACTCCCATAATAACACTGTGGGGTGGGAAAACGACACAGCACTGACCCAGCAGAGGTTGGAAAAAGAAAGGGAGAGGGAGAGGAAGAGAGACATGGAGAGGGAGAGGGACGGAGACATGGAGAGGAAGAGAGCGTGCGAGACAGGGAGTGCCATAGAGAGAGTGTGTGACGCATGGCGGGGTCTGTGTGCTGACCCTTGTCTTCATGGGTCAGTTAGCTGGGGTCACCTGGACAGGGGTCTGCTCACACAGCTGTGACACAGATGGGACCTCTGCGGGGACTGACGTCAAACCTGAACTAACTCCAGAATCGCTGAGAAGAATTCTTGAAGATTCATTATTTCAATGGTAAACCGGACGATGTACACAATATTCCTTCCTGAAAAACCCAAGTCTGCTACCTTCCACGGTTGTATTTCCTCAGAAATACAATGAATCAAATCTGTGTTTCCTCAGTTCTGTGTCCGTAGAAAAGAATCTACCTGAACATAGTCAAGAAATAAAAGACGGTCCTTTCAGTTAAAACCGCCTTTTTTGTCTGGCTGCCTTTTCAGGAAGTCAGGGACAAGGTTAAATAAATATAGACATTGTGTAGAATTGCCCAAGGACACAACGTAATTTGGCACGGTCAAGAATCGAACTGGCAACCTTCTGATTACTAGCCCGATTCCCTAACCACTCAGCCATCTGACTCCCCTGACTCCTCATTCTTCCAGACACACTGAGCCCCCCCCACACACACACTCACACACGTTCCACAGCACACACACCCACCTCCACCTCTGTCTGACTTTTTACCACTTTGTGGAAGGACAAATAAACTCAGATGCATTAGAGTTCTTTCTGTAGTCGTTGCTAAGAAGCATACAGAGTGGCAGAGCTATCTAGAAGAGTGGGGGAATAGAGACCCCATAGTGAATAGATGAAAGAAGAGAGACCCCATAATAGGTGAAACAGGAGAACAAAGTACCATTTGGCAATCCTTGGGCTTTGGATTTGGACCTTTTAAATGTGGTGTCTCTACATTTTATGTGCCGTATAAAATGTGGCAAGTCGGAATGATGGAAGTTTTTGTGGTGCAAGAAAATGCATTTCAAGAATTCTTCAAAGATGTCAGTGTGTCTTCTAGCTTGTGAAAATACACTCTTATTTGTCATTGGTACTGAACTCATCTTCTTCATCAAAGTAACACCACTTTTGTAAATTCAACTCTGCTGTCTTTTTATCTTTTTGATTATAAAGTGTGTGACCTGAGGTTTCAGTTTGCTACACGTAGAGGCTCTCAATAAACTGAATTACTGGCCTGTACCACCCAATTTCCAGCTCCTGAAGGAAGGCTTTGTGTACCAGTAGCCATGTGTCGCTGAGGACTTCAGTAACACCACCACTAAAAGAAGAGAGGGCCGAGGGTTAGGGGAGGGAGCTACAAAGTTTCCTTTGCACATAAATCTGCTTCCTGAAGTTATTGATCTCTCTTCGCTAGCTGGCTGCACTTTTACACCTCTCTCGTTTCTCTCTCCCTTCCCCACTCTCCTCCATTTTTATTAATTTATATACCTAGTTAGTCACTTTGTTTTACCGTCTTATTGCCGGGGCGATCTTTCCTCTGTGGGTTTTGCTGTAGCTCGCATGAGCAGAAACTCTTCTTTAAGTATTAAGCCCCTGTTATTTATGACTGTCGTTACCTGTCCACCGTTGTTCTGGGGGCAGAATTTGTGACCGGAAACAGGCCGGTTTTAATGCCAATGTTCCTCTGTGAGCGAGTGGCCTCTGGTTTTTATAAGGTTTTGTCTCGGTTTTTGAAGGTTTTGTCTCAGGCATACCTCAGGCTCTATATGTCTGTTCTCTCCTCACTAAATACTTTCATCTGCATCACTTCTTAAGAAGGTAATCTCTTGGCTTAAGGTACCTTTAGCCACAAAGTGGGTCGATCTCTCAATCAAGTTTTTGTCTTTAAGGGTTGCATACACTAGTGCAGTGCATGTGCCCGTGATGCAGCCGGTGATTAAGAGGTTGGTTAATGTAGATGACTCAGTGTTAGCCTAACTTAATTGAAGTTTGTGCGCACAGATACAGTTTGAATAGAGATATTACTGCTCATCCACTTAGAATATCAGGAAACATGATTAACAAAATTCACTGATCTATACTGAAAAAAAAGTACCCACTTCAATATTGTCTTGCTGTTAGTTAGCTATCTAGCATTTCATCCATAAAGAAAACTCTTTGCTAATTCAAGCTAATGTGTCAGCCAGACTACTCATCTGGCCATATCCTCTACAAAATGAGCTTCTAAGTGACAGTATGCCCAGCAAACATATATATGAAATACCAGTAGGAATGTTGTCCTTCAAGTGAGAGCTCGTTTGATGATGCCTAGCAAAGCAATGTCAAGCAAATCCCTATAGCATAGGACTAAACTGATAAGCAAATGGATGAAGTGATTCTCTGAATGAAAAAATGATTGACACTTGGTTCAGGTGGCGTGATGGTTAAGAGGGCATCCGGCAGGAGAGTTTTGCCTATTTAACAGCTCAAACATCTCACGTGGCACTGCATGCACGTCCTTGGGTCATGAGCAAGCCACCAACCTATTTTCAACTGTATACAGTGCCCTGTTCTCAAGATAATCGAGACACACACAGATTCCTGGAATAATAGTAATATGTCTAGAACACCAGTATTTGTTTAATTACAGTGCAAAATAATAATCATGTATCTTTTTTCCTCTCCATGACCCAACCGTCCCTCTCCAAAACAGACCACAGCAGGCCCTCACCATCATACTTTCTCAGATGGATGAGAAGCAGCCTAGCATGCTGACCCCCTGTACAGAAATAACAGCTAAAGAGAAGTTTCACAACTCACATAAGATACCAGAATAATTTATATGACCGAACCTTCCTTTAGTCAGGCACTCAACATTTCCAATAACCCCTGGAGTCTCTAGGTGAGAGAGCAAACATGGCATATATCAACAGATGTGGAATTACATTTCCATAATGTCAGTATTGCAGAGATAATTTGAACTCTGTGTACACATTAACAGAGAGACAGTATACTGTCACCTTTGGAATAACGTATAACTATATACTGTAGCGTTTTGCAATGATGATGTTGATGTTCTCAGTGCTTTTTCTCTGTTCAGTTTGAGCTTTGAAAGAAACAAACTTGGAGTAGATATTAACTAAAGGATATATATTTTTAGTTCAATCGATTTATAAAAAGCATTGTAAAATATTTTTCTCTGTATGTAAGAGGAGGATGTAGTACTGTCTTGTTGCTATGACAGGAAGTGCTGAGTGCACAGTGAGATCATTTCATCTAACGGTTGCGGACGGAAGTTCAAATGACTGCAGTGTGAGATCTTGAATGAAACATGAATAACAAAGCAGGGTGGCACCTGAGTGTGGGAGTGACAGTAGTAAATGTGGCTCAGTGGATGAAGTCAAAGGTTATGAAAAGAGTAGAGTGTGTCATGTGATACAGTATTTCCCTGGACTGTACAACAATGTTCTGTACAAAAATGTACAGTCCGTCTAGCCACCATGTGCTCAAGCTAGGCCAGAGCTTCCTCGCTCTGTTTATTAAAACATACTGCTTTATTCGTGGTCTTTAGAGGGCATCGATGGACAGCATTTCATTTTGTCCTGCACTCGCTCTGTACTGTCAGGCCAGTCAGCTTGATGAAGGATTTACTCAAGGCCATGGAGCTTATTGAAAAGCTAAGACGTGTATTGATTTTCCCCCTCTGCACTTATGTTTTTTTAAAGTATTTTCACCTCTCTCTCTCTCTCTCTCTCTCTCTCTCTCTCTCTCTCTCTCTCTCTCTCTCTCTCTCTCTCTCTCTCTCTCTCTCTCTCTCTCTCTCTCTCTCTCTCTCTCTCATCGCGTTATCTGAACACACACGATACAAAAACACAATGCAACTTGACAATTTTTGACTTTATTCCTCCATCTCTCTACATGTTGACGATGGTGGGGGAGAAGAGTAATTGTTCTACAGGCCTTTCACACATTTTCACTGTATTTATTGGAGGAAGATAAATGGAAAAGGTTGCATTAAAGATAGAGGAGATCTGAACCCCAAACATCCCCCTTTGTGTTTCCAGAAAACCAAAGAACACTAAGGCCTAAATTTTAAATGATTTCCACTTTGAACTTTGCTTCATCAACATTTGCTAATTTTCTCCATTCCATGAATGAACATGGCCAACATGGCAAGCATAACATGCTGTTGCCATTTAACACCTGCTGCTTGTCAGATGATTGCTGAACCATCACCATACCTTAATGTCTCTCACCCTAACTCCCATGACCGCCTCACTTCCTGGTATATGTGACTACCTCACAAACAGCCAGGCACAATGTGTGGTATGACCAATTAAGCTCCTTGCAAGCTGTCTCTATTAGAATTTTCTCTCCATCTCTCATCCTTAGGCCGCTCCTCTGTGGCAGTGAATGTGCTTGTCTAGGTCCGGAATATCAGTTATCACGAATATATAGCCACATCACGGCATCCATTAAATCGGGGCAATACTTTCCAGTGGTCCAAACAGCTGTTTTACCAGTCCTCACGCTCCACGTTTAATAGACGACCATTCGTTATTTAATAGCCGTAATCCCAACAGGCCGTTTGATTGCACACAGTTTCCTGTGTGTGTGTGTGTGTGTGTGTGTGTGGTGGGAAGAACGGGAGATGACCCTTCAACATTATGTTAACCGCCACCATATTGCAGTATTTTTACACCCACTGTTCACAGGCCTGAACCCAGGCAGTTAGCTGAATAATGGGATCCACAGGGGGCAGAGAGAACAAAGGCTAGACAGAAGACCTGTCCTGGGTTTTTCCATGAGGACTTAAACACGTTATTCTTAACCTAATTAGCAAGCACTCCAAACGCACTGTGACAACTCTTAGGCCTTAAACCCCCCCCCCCCCCCAAAAAAATGAAAAAACGAAATCCAGTTTGGAGATTAGGTCCTTTTTTTCCATATCTGATATCATAGTGATGAGGTGGTGTTACTAAAATAAATCCACGCTCTATGGCCGGAGTTACTAAAAGGCAATTCTTCTCAACTCTCCCTGCAACTTGTCTCTAAGGTAAAAGGAGGGTCGGTCTGGTTGCTTACATAACCGTATGTCTTCTTCCCTGCTACAGTACATCTTATTCTCCCTCACGGTTGTCTTGGGCTCCTTAGACGCTGTCTCAGACTCACTGGGTAGTGGACGTTGATACGGACATAAAATCCTGGCTCTGACGTTATTCATAGGGACTGTCTCTAGGGTCGACGAAGAGGGGTCAAAGGTCTCCACCATCTTTGTCCCCTTGTCTCCCATGTCTTCCCCGGGTAGATCAATCACGATCCTTAGCCCCAGGTGGGGCCCCTCGGGATAGAGCCCTCACTAGCCTGCCAGACTTACCGTATTGTCTGAAAGCTGGGTCTGTCAGAGTGGGGCTCTCGTGCTCCATGGATGGACACACACTCACTCAGGCCCGGGACATCCAAGGAAATTGAGTGTTTTGCATTCTCAACTGGTGGTAGTGACAGTATGCTCAAAAATATGGACAGGCAGACACACACACCAACCCATTACAGTAGATAAACCTGGCTGACAAGCATCTTCTAGAATCCTGCACACTACAGCAGAACTATTGAAGCCACACTACTGCATTTGAGCCCAAGGATTACATCTAGTCCAAAATTATTATTTTCAATGAAATATTTGATTAAAGTTCTACTCACAAATAAATCTTTATCCTTGGTTCTTTTCCTACCATTCACATTTGCGGCCACACCCAGGGAGGTTGGCTACAGTTCCATGGACCTTGAACTTCTTGATAATATTTGCAACATCTTGTCACAGAAACATCAAGCTTCTTTGAGATAGTCTTGTAGCTTTACCATGCTGGTCTTTTATTTTCTTTCTCATCTCCTCAGACAACTCTCTCTTTTGCTCCCTCTGCCCATGTTGGTGTGGTGCACCAAGGATACAAAATGACAAAGTAACCACTTTCCTCCATTTAAATAGGCTGAATGACTGATTACAAGATTGTAGATATGTGTGAAATCACTATAATCTAATTATTCATTATCTTTTCCAATGGCCACCAACAAATGTGTCCGGGCCATTTTACAACAGCTTTGTTGTAAAATGAGGAATAATTCATCTCTTTTCACAGCTATTTTGTTTTATTCTAGTCTATAACATACCAAAGGCATGCAAGTATACATGATGCAATAGCTTTTTAATGTCATCGCTTTTCCGGAGGAATTAAGTATTATTTAAATGAGCTGTAAGTGTACCAACAAATTTCAGTATATCTGTATGTAGAAAAAAAATTACATTATTTTGGTTGATGATGAGGATGTTTGGGTTCTCCTCTATGTTATGCAATATTGAAATGGCCGTAAACCACTGTACTTGACGAAGCATCTTTTTTGGGGCATGTTTGGCAGCACTTGCTTTGGGCTGTGTTTAGCTATGTAGTCTCCAAGCATGATATCTTAACAATGAACCAACTTTTTTACCCCCTGGGCCCCGGCAGACGAGTTGGAATAGAACACTGTGTTACTTTTACGTTAGCTGATGATGTCATCCTTCTTTCCTGTCTGGATTGTTATGTACTCATTAATCAGTAGGAAGATACTTGCGTGATAGCAGTTGTGAACAGTCCAGCTGAGTGGTGTGTTGAAATATTCATGCCAAAGGATAAGTAAAATTTTAGCAAGGGTAATTTAAAGCTCATGAAAAGGTGCAGTTATATGTATTTTTTTGTACCACTCAGAAGGAGGAAAATAAGTATGGTCCGGTGAAGGATTTTTTTTCGGACCCAGCTTCCGCAGGCTGGTTGTCCTCCCTTCCTCCATCTTTTGGACATACAAACATACATTACATACGTACATGTCCTGTACCACCAGAAATATGAGATACAGGGGAGGCATGTTGGCCATCATTTTGTCTAGTTACAACCCCGCCCTCTGCGTCTTAGTAGTATTTGACTGAGGACACTCTAGAAAAAGGGTTAGAAGAAAGTTAAGTCTGCTTTTAGTATGTCAAAATTATATGTAATTTGGCAGTGCCGTGTCCTACCATGTGGAAATTAATATTCTTCTCTTAAATCAGGATATAGCTCTTTTTTCTATGGTAATTATGTCCAAAACTTTGACGTTTTTATTTCCTGCCTGTTCCTAAATGTCATTTGGAACTATGGAATTACGAAAATTTAGCAAGGGTGACTCTCTCAACACAATTGAGACTTCTACAGGCTTTTATAAATGGTCTTTTAGAGAGGATGTATTTAAATCCAGGGGTTCAAGATTTTTCTGGTCTCTCTTCACTTTTACAATGTCAAAGAAGAAAATGCATGGTTTTATACTGTCATTTCTATTAAGAACTAGTCATTATCGCCCTCTAGTCATCAATGATATTAGCATGTGATTTGCAGGCTCATTATGTCCCTCTACTCATTCAGAGTTACATTCACCATGAAGTTACAGAAACACCAGTACGGTGTTCATTTTAGGACATCCTCTGATCTCAGACTCAAGTGTCAGACTCAAACGAAAAGGCGTCAAGTCTCAGACCAAAAGTCGTCAGACTCAGGCGAAATGGCTTCAGTCTCATAAAAAACTCATTCTCAGACAAAACGCTCTCAAACCAAACGCCATCATTCTCAGACAAAACGCTCTCAAACTAAACAAAGTCATTCTCAGACAAAACGCTCTCAAACCAAACGACATCATTCTCAGACAAAACACTCTCAAACTAAACGGCGTCATTCTCAGACAAAACGCTCTAAATGACATCATTCTCAGACAAAACGCTCTCAAACCAAACGACATAATTCTCAGACAAAACGCTCTCAAACTAAACGGCGTCATTCTCAGACAAAACGCTCTCAAACTAAACAGCGTCATTCTCAGACAAAACGCCCTCAAACTAAACTTTGTCAGAATTTTTTTTGTCAAAGCTAGCTAGATGAGGGAGCTGTTGACTAGCTTTCTGAATTAGCTAAAGTAGCAGCTTTTAAAGTGAATACCATGGTGTTGTTTCTGTTAACTGGTACAGCAAGAAAACTTTCTTTTGATATAATATGAAATAGTTGTTTTCTGCAAGCTAGTTCACTTGTGTAAAGTAAACCCATGTGTACTCCTCTGGTTGCCATGGATACTACATGGCAACCAGAGGTACTGGTGGAACAGTTGTTCAGATCGTCGCGCCACGTGTTGATGACGTTTATGATTCTTTAGCAAAGTTTGTTTGTAGTATCCACACAGTATCCCGTCACACACGGGATGTCCCAAGATATCATGAGACTAAGGAATCACTTAATAAAGGCAAACAAATCAATAGTTATTGGGCAAAACACATTTTTGCTTCCTGCGGCCACGCCCAGTGATCACATGACACCAAATTGTGTGGACATCCTCAGAAGAGGGTTCCCAGTCATCATACCAAGTTTGGTGTTGACATCTCAAAGATTTGCTGAGATTTGACCCAAATTCCTGTTTGGTTGCTTTGTTGCCAAATTTGATTGGCTGTAACGGCTGTAACGGTTTTGAAAATCAAATATAAAAGTAATACCTGAGTGAGGGTTGCTCTGACGATGATGTGTGCCAATTCTGGGGAAGATTGGAAAAAATGTGTAGGAGGAGTAGGCTTTCAAAGGTTTTTGATAAAACTGGAAACGGCGGAAAATCTATATTACCGGAAATTGACGTTGAACTCGTCTTGATCCAGGGATACGGTTCAAAAGTTGCGTGTGTAAACACAAGTCCAACCTGTGAAAAAATAAAAATAAAAGACAAGCAATAATAATAAAAAACCATATCACAGCGAGTACAAACAATTTTAAATCAGTTACCACTAACCACAAGAGCAACAAGTCTCTGAGCAAGAGTCATTGTGATCCTTGAGGGAACTAACATTGGGTCAAGCGAACCATTCCTAAGTACCGTTGTACTCCCGGAACAAGTGCATCTTACATTTACATTTAGCAGACGCTCTTATCCAGAGCGACTTACAGTAAGTACAGGGACATTCCCCCGAGGCAAGTAGGGTGAAGTGCCTTGCCCAAGGACACAAAGTCAGTTGGCATGACCGGGAATCGAACTGGCAACCTTCGGATTACTAGCCCGATTCCCTCACTGCTCAGCCACCTGACTCCCTACATGAGTCTCATAAAAAAACTCTTGAGCCCTATATGTTTATTGTATGTACCTTCCTGCCAAAGCAAATTCCTTGTCTGTGCAAACTTTCATGACGAATAAATCCCATTCTGATTCTGATTCTGATACTAGAATAATAATAAAACCTACAATAACAATAGGTTTCCTCCCCACGGAGGAATCCTAAATATATATGTGAGAGAACAAAGGTTGTGCCCTTGCCAAAGGCAAAGCACACCCAACTATGGATCAGATGTTCTGGGGCTGTGTGCTGTACATAGATCACAAGTTCTCTCAGACTTCTCTAATCCTTCCCAGTTAAAAAGAAATAACTCTCTAGACGAGAAGAAAGAAAATGTTTATCTACCACCACACCAAACTGCACACTAACGTTACCTTGAGCTCAGCTGAGAGATGTTTCGACGTGTACTGTCGAGGGTTAGTGTTGAAAATGTGTGCAGCGTTTTGTTTGTTTGGTTTCATTGGTCAGACTTTGCTGAATAGGCTAAGAAGCACATTGGGTTTAGAAATAGCCTAATATGATTACACCCCCTGTTGAAAATAACCGGCACAGTTTAATTTGAGCAGTGCATTGAACAGATTTCTCCCCCCTCCCAAAAAAATGAAATTCACTCTATTGTCTGGAAAGGCAGAAGCCATTCCAATGCAGTGACTTAAGTATGTGATGGTTATCTTCACACTTAGCACTCAGCCTTGCTGTGGTGGAAGGTCTTGATGCTTGTGTAGCGCTAGGCCTTTTCAAGGCTCCAGCTATACTTTCACAGACTCAGCATGATGCCGTGGTTAAAAGGTTTATAAAGAAATAAAAAGCTCTCAAGCAGTACTGCTGGGATAATGGTATCTGACGACGGTTGACGCTTTCTGCAAAAGCAGAAAAGTAGCGTACATTGTCACCTATTCATTCCTGCGGTGGCGGTCAGGGGATTGAGGCATTTTGATGCAGAGAATAGAAAGGCCGTAGCCATGGAGTCAACATTGGGGGGACAAAATCTGCTGGGGAGTCTGAGGGTCCCCCCTGAAATTTCTTTATTTTTTTATGATAATTTCGGACAGCGTGCGTGGTTGCCTGTCGTAGCGTAGCACATTTATATATTTTTATATCAATATATTGGGGAGGACAGTTTGACCAGATTTGAATAATATATTATGATTACGGCCCTGGAGAATAGCCATTTGTCAATGTCTCATGATTTAAAGATGACAAACAATTGGAGCTTCAATGTACAGTATATCTTCACATCACTTGTTGGACAGTAATACTTACAATGTGATTCAAGTGATTCCTGCAGATCCCCGCTAAGCAGCAGCTTCTTCATGTCGGCTCTTCAGCCTTATTGTCCTCGTCATCCCTCCTCGTTCCCCACAACTCTCATCCTGACTAATGTATGTCCCCGTCACTTTTACCATCAAAGCAACCCAGACGGCCCTCATGCCGTATCCTCCCAACAACAGGAGATGTTATCTGATTAAATAATAATCTAACCTGTTTTATGAGGCAGAAAATGTCTGGAGAAACATCTGTGAAACAAGTTGCGTATTAAAAATGCAGGAGGCCCACATTCAAAATTCCTTTTTGCATGGGATGGCATGCCTATAAAGAGAATGCAAAGCGCTCAGGCCCCAAGCTCATTCAGGTCCTGCCATTATCACTCTCTGACAGTCAGCCTGGAATGATCCCCCTCTCCCCCCTCCATTCCACATCCCCATATCCCAAACTGGGATGGGGGGGGGGGGGCAGCAGGCCTATGCCCTGCGTCCCCCTGTATCGTCATAAGTGTACAGTAAAACCGATGGCTGTTCTTAGTTCTATATTTTTTTAACCAATAAGATTGTCGTGGTCCCACATGTATGTCTGCTCTCCCGAATCCTGATAGACTGAAGTCGTTTTTTTTGCAGATTGGTCTTTTAAGACGTAGAGGGCTGTGGAGACGCCTCTGATTCTTGAGGCATGATGGGAAGTGAGGGAGCAGTGGGACAGTGTAGTTGGAGAATGATGGACGTAGTGGATAACAGAGGCAACTCATTTGACCAAACTCTTCCTTTGTAATTAGCTGTAATTTGGCTTAATTATGTAATGTGAGAAGTGGGAAGTGGGAAAGTGTAAGTATTTGTAACTGTCTTCGTTGCGTGGGATTTCCTGGAAGATATTATTGTCATATACATCTCTAACAGTGCATGTTGTTTGATTAATTGAATGAATAATGTAATCATTTTCAGCTTGTACAAATAATCTGAGGCTTTAGCATCTAGGAGCTTAGACTGCAACAGCTTATCCATCACATTTACTCCTACAATTTATGAGCATGTTTCCAGGTGTTAGATATTTAATTAGGTATTTATTGTAAAGATTTTAAAGCCGTTTACGCTGACTACGGTTGAGTTCCCCCCACAAACTCTCTTAGCTTGTGTGTTTGCTCATGTTGTTTAAACAAGCAGGGCCCAAATCCTGCTCAACGGTAAGTGCTCCAAAGGTAGTGGGAACTGAAATGTACACTGCAGATGGAGACATAAAGCAGTGCTCCCCAAAGAAAAGGAACAATAACATTGTAATGAAAAACGTAATCAAGCATGTTGTATGGCAGAAGAACAATTTCCGTGCGCTCCAATTTCTTTCAAATCAGAAGCAAAAGCTCCTGAAGTCCCCAAAGGGGTGCAACCTCAATAACCAATCATGGACAATATTCCCGCCAATTCTCTCCCTCACATGGGAGACAGCATGGAAACCATCCCAGTGTTTGCTTTTCCTAATTTGGGGAGGGGCCATGTGAGTGTGTGTGTGTGTGTGCATTGGATCATTGGAAGTTGGCAGAGCATCACATATCAACTAATGTTCCTGAAACATCAGTTGAAACTCAGAGAACTGAATCCCAGGGCCATGTTGAACCTAGCAGCCATTTTGGAGCTTCTCGTCGAAAGCCTATAGATAGGACCCCATGAGACAGAGCTGTAAATGTAGTATTATTGAACCACTCATGCTGAAATCATCAGATTAACTGCTCATCAAGGCTTCTGTTTACTGTCAATATACCCATACATACTATTCCTTTGCCCTGCGTACCTGAGTTTTCTTTTGTGGATCCACGGCCTTTTGGTATGAGAGAGACATAGGTAGTCTGTATGAGTGTCTAGCGCTCCAGGCCTTTGGAACCAGAGATAAACCTGAACACGTGAGCCTGCTTTGGCAGTTAAGCATCGTTACAGCCAACCTTTGGTGTGCTGATCCAGGGTGTCAGCAGAGATTGAGCCGTGAGTGATGCGTTTCAGCTACTGTCGACAAGATGAAAAGCTGCTTTTTAAACGTTTAAAGTCGGTGTCGCCTGGTATTCCTCCTCCTGACGGAATCATCCATGGAGCTGTGTGTAAAGAGCGACCAGGCCTTATCACATGAGGGGGGTGAGAAAAGAAGATTCTAGCATGGCCACATCAGAGACTGTCATTGTTCATCCTCTCAGTAGGTTTAAGCTTTGAAGCTTAGGTCTGAAGAGCTTGCTTTATGGGCATTGTTGACTGTGAAGGTGTGTGTGTGTATACGTGTATGTCTGTGTGTGTTGGTGCATGTGTAAGTGGAGGACCACTCCCAGGAATCTTACGTAATAGTTTGATTATAAATGCAGCTGCGGTGAAAAGCACAGCAAGATTGGGCTGTCATTTAGTGTACATTGCTTTGGAGGGGCGGCATTGGCGTTGGCATGCAAATTACACACTTAATTTTGGTGTCCTTGATTGTAATTATGCCCTCGTTAGAGATCTGCTTTGGGTGATTTTTTTGGGGTGTCTTTTGCAACTCACCACAAAATAAATGTTTCCGTCATTTAATTTTATTCCCCCAAATGCTTGATTCTATTATGATGTTTGCTGTTGTTGTTGTAGAATAATGTTCTGAACATGGAGCACCAAAACGTCAACTTTGCAATCGTGATTATGTGTCATGTATGAGTTCTAAACTCTTGTCTGTTCAGTAACACATTCAAAGATATTAAGCTCATACATGCATACACGTCTGGGTAACATGATTCATGATTACAACAATTTCAAGTGTTGGAATTATGTTAGAAGGGGGTGCAATTTCAGAATGTTCAAGTCTTTACAGTAGTACACCAGTTAAAAGTTTACATTTATAAAATGATGCGTGCCATAAAGTTGGTGTGGTAGGTTGTTTGTATAATATTAATGAACACGTAATTTGCTGATCTTAAGAGCCGATGGCCTTTTATGCATAGGCGAGGTTGGGTTTTGGGCTTAAGCCAGACACCACCTTCCCAGCAATGAGCAGTGTTGCCCAACTGCCCAAAGCCTTCGTTGACTACTGCTTTGTTGACTACTGAGCAGTAGTCAACAGTAGACAACTCAGCAGTAGAAAACTGCTACAACTGCAGCAGTAGACAACTGCTACTTCATAGTGTTACACCCCTCCAGATAAAACGCAGCACTGACATCTTGTAGCAGAGCTCTGCTCTGTTAGTGACAGGCTCTGAGAACAAAGACCTGCAAGCCTGGGGAAGCCATTATCGCTAATGGCCGGGTTTCCCATATTCGTTAAGAAGCTCTTAACGCTAAGAGCTTCTTAGGAGCGTTCTAAGAGCGTTCTAGAGCGTTCTTAGAACGCTCTTAAGAAGCTCTTAGCGTTAAGAGCTTCTTAACGAATCTGGGAAACCCGGCCAATGTCTCTCCTAACTTCTTATCTGTGGATATCTAGTTTAATTTCAATTGTAATGTTGTTACTTGTTTATATACCTGTTTGGTTTTGGGCTTCTGAAGATTGTTTTCGCATAGGCCTAATTGGATTTGAGATGATGGTACAGTACGAAATATTACAGCAGAACACTTGGAAGAACTGCCCTTTCCTTAAGTACTTTGTTTGTATAACCAGGCCTTTAAGATAGAAGTTATTCTAACTTGGCAAAATACAATTGTCTTGTGAGTACACAGTTCAAAAACTCAGTTCAAAATCTAACCGTGACAGCCTCAACAGCATTGTGACTTGGCATGTTCTAGGGTAAGACGTTACATTAAGTGAACTCATATTTCTGCTTTTGACCTGAAGCTAAGAGCTTTCTAAGGGCTGTGTGTGGAGAATATTCCAGTCATAACAGTGACGGATAGACCTATTTACCGCAGGGTACAGCCATGTTAACAGCTGTACATGTTATTGGTTTTGGGACGCACCTTGATATGTTGATGACACCTCACAGGGCTATGTTGATGACACCTCACAGGGCTATGTTGATGGACATTGGAAGGGAATTAGAAGAACACTGAGTGCCTGAATAGGGATCTTAAGTGTTCATGATCACCTAAAGATAAACAGTAGAATGTCTTAGTGCCTGGCATATCACCTGTGGGGCTTGAAGCTGGACACTTGATTCAGATTTTATTTGTATCTAAATATGCCTTCTTCTGAAGACACTTTTGAACAACAGTCAATCCATAATACGACACGTATCACTGGTACGTAGTGAAAATGTATTGTTCTCATGCCCTTTCAAAATACAATTTGGTCAAGTAAAAATGTGTAGTTTAAACAGTTATCTTGTTTGTAGAATATCTGGCAGGATTGGGCGTTTACACTTGCATTGGAGGTCTTACCACAACATGTCTCCTACCTATCTTGTAAATTCCCTTTTTCTTAGTGAGATTGCTGAATGCCCACAAACAGGTCTAACCTCCAGGGCACAGCGTGTGGTCGTTAAGCCTACACCGTGCCAGCGTGTGCATATCCGATTTGCCCACAGCATCGCTGGCAGGCTGTGAAGTCCAGTCTGTGCGGTATCTCGCTTGAGGCTTCCAGGTATATTTATCGGGTTTTGGGAAGGGATAGATCTGAGCTCCCAGTGGGAGCAGGACTGTGTAGCTCAGTGGGACACTGTCAGGGTTCAGGGCTGACCTTGCAGCGAAGTGCCACTACGTAGTGGGCCGCTCATTATTCAATTAGACAGAATTAGGCATAGGGCTAATGTGACAGTGGGCTGCAGGGAACACACTGAGTGTTGGCTTCCTCTCCATGTAACTGGGCCACGACACTGCACAATCCCTCCACGAGGTGTGTGTGCATGTGCTGCGTTTCGGTTGATCACATCTGTGGAATTCCTTTCTTACAGTTATGGAGAATGTGACTGGGAGTGTGTGTGTAGGCACAAGCATGGTTTATTCCTAGGACAGATTACGAACAGTAATATTCATAATATGTATGTATGTGTGTGTGTATGTATGACCACAGGTGGAATTTACGCAGGTCTTAAGAATCTGGGCTTTTAGTCAACCGTTACTCACCCACTGTTTAACATTTGACCTCAATCATTATGTAGTTTGCCTGACGGGTAAATAATCAGACCAAACCTTAGCTTGTCCTTTTCCTTTGTGACAATGGTCTTAAGTCATTAGGGGTGAGGGCAGATGACATTCTGAAACAGAGGTCACACTCTCATTCGCTGGGCGTCCAGTCTCAGACTGTTGGAGGCTCCATCTCCATTTTTCCATAATGCACAGTATTACAACCATGAATCCAGTTAAGACCAAATCCTTTCCTGGTGAAGACTGAGTAATGAGGAAACTTGCTCAATAAGTAATTTCTCTCTGTTTATCTCTCTTTCTCTGTGTAGTCTAATCTTGGACAGCTTTGTCTTATTACGATGTCATCTGGTTGAATTTGAAACCAAAATCGATCTGCCACTATCCAGGTAGAGGGGTTCATTTTCATGAAATATCTAAGTAATTCCTGCAAGTGCCATGCTATCGCTACTTCTTAGAAGCGCATGTATTATTTCATCATCCATTACTGGTTAGGTAACAACAACCACCTACATTAAGGTTCCTTCTATTAGACTATTTTTACAGAGCAAAGAGAGGAGACAAAGAGATGAATGGAAGGAATAGAGTAGACACCACTGAACACCAGACGTCGGCGCTTCAGGTCTCAAAACAGCAAAACTAATATACTGCTGTGTGCAGTGGTGTTTCCATTGGGACAATAATTCATTTTCTATTCCTCCTCTCTTCACTTTGCACTGGAGGTCAAGGGAGACCAGATTTGTTTAATTGGATCAGAGCATCACTGCAGAGTTTTTATTATACTGCTGACAGAACCTTGTTTTTAAAAGGGATGGTTCCCTTGACATTAGTATCTAAAGGGCACCACTTGCCATTATTTTGAAACAGTGAGAGAAGGGGGGGGGGTATCAAAAACATTTAATATACAGAAATGGGCTTCTCAACTACAGTAGGTGATAGACTAGAAGTTGAACAGTACTCATCCTGCGTACAGTTTGCATCAGACACAGACATCTGATAGGATCTATCGAAATTCTCACACACAAAACACTGCTGTGCTTGTTGATTACCCACGTGCTTGTTACCACCTCCACACCACCCCATCCTCAACCCCCCAAGGATCCAGGTTTCCATCCACCCCAGACTCCACACTTCCGGCCACCACCTACCACAATCCCTGCCTCCACCAGCCTCCAGACTCCCAGCTTCCACCCACCCCAGTCTCCACCCTTTCAGCTTCCACCTACCCCAGCCTCCACCTACCCCAGCCTCAACACACCCAGCCCTCACCACCCCAGCTCCTCATTCCCCAGATTTGTCCCTTGGTATGCAACGTAGTTCACTAACTCACCCTCTCGCTCTCTGATTACCTAAATGCTGACTGGTCCTCTTACCTCCCCCGCTTTCTTTTTCTCTTCTCACAGGCTTAACGGAGATTGACGAGGGCTCACATGTTCGATACAAAGATCCAATGCCTTGGCATGAAAGCAGCAGGGTCTGCCATCACCTTGAAGGTATCTGGAGGTGAGAAGAACTATTGCTCAATATAACATTTTGGATTACACAGGCTTCTCTGGGGCACAAAGACAGTTTCCTTGTCACATATTTAGCCTGGTTTGCTGTGTAGAATCGTCACATTGGACATACAAAAAAATGCAGCTGTCTGACTAAGCACAGTAGTCCAGTGTAAATTCTGCTCAAGTTTAGCCCCAAAAATATAACATGGAAGCAGTGGCTATGATCCATTCCAGAAGGTTTGCACCCTTCCCTGTTGCTGTTAACTACATAGAGCGCAGGGTGGGGGATGTGCCTTTAGGAGTGGATCAAGACAGGACATTCCAGAATTTTCTGGCCCCTGAAAACCAAGAAATAAACAAACAACACACACTTAAAGGGTTTCCAAGTCAAGGGATTTATTAGGGAAGGGTGAATATAAAGGTAACTGTATTTAGGGACTCTATGATCTGAGCAAACCACAACTAGTCACTCTCCGTGGGTCTAAGTTACATGGTACACAACAACCAATCAAAGGCAACATTATTCAGTGATATTTTTAAATTAATTCTTTTTTTAAACTGCAATACCATAGAGACCATAAATGTGCTTTGAGATAAAAACACAATACGGATTATCATCAACATCAGGAAAGAAGATACTATCTGACTTGATGCTGACACTTAATGGTATCTTTAAACATAAGTTAATCCTATCACTACTAAGGTAACATAAGAAAAGAGAGTCATTATATACCAAGTTAGGAGGAAGCATATAAACTTGGATAGTATCCCTTTTTCTCTACTCTTCCCTTCAACAGAATTCCTCTCATAGACAGGCATCGTACAGTCAGCCAGTCAGCAGCTGGGATAACTCTTGCTAAAATAATTGACAACCACAGTTGGGTCATGATTGACACTTTTCTGATGTTCGTTTTTTAGTTTTCTTCCTTTTTAAAGTTCATTGTTTTTAAAGTGACCCACATTCTGACTCACATGTTAAGCTACAATAAAAGAAGAACAATAAATAGTGTTTGACGCATGCCGGCTGCCTATTGGCCGACAAAAGCCCAGGGTGCACATGGGAGTTGTAGTTTTCCAACTTAGTGAGTACTGTAGTCCTCCCGGTGTCTCCACAACCCTGAACACAGCTGGGAGGTGCCATAAGTAGATCTTGACTTAGCCAAAATAAAATAAAAACAAAATTAACACAAAGAGAAAGAAAGGGCGGTATCTTAAACTTCTCTTGTCATAATTGTTGTAAATTTTTTCTTCTTCGTTTCAGACGGACGTTTCTAGAAGGAGTCCATGGCCTTGAACTCGCTGAGGGCCTGGACGGGTGAGATGTGCTTCTTCTGGGAGCCTCGTCGCACACGCGTCTGGCACTCCTCGGGCTTCTCCCTCTTCACCAGCGGCTTCTTCTCAGGGGCCTTCATGCGCCATGAGACCACGGGCGAGTTGACGGCGGCTGTGCCGTACACCTTCTGGTACTTGGTTGAGGCTACGTAGGAGGCCTTGACGGTCAGCACCACGGCATTCATCAGGTTCTTGGCCGCCTGGATCAGTGAGGTGGCGCTGTCCAACTACAGAGTTGGGGAGGGGGGGAGGATAAAGAGTGGGTGGATAGAGGAAGTGGAGAAAAAGATTAGTGCAAGTGTCTTTATGTACAAACATTCACTTACAGAAAGGGTCTCAAAAACAGTAGCAAGTTCATTCGAATTCAGATCTCAGCTCATGAACGGCATTATCATCCTAACCTACAAGATTGTATACAACCTATTTGCAAAGCATACTCACAATACGTTACATTACTTTTTCCTTTGGGGAACTTGGAATGCCTGAACACGCAATCTACTACAATGTGATCTTTCCCAGATAAAGTGTTGTTTGAAGAAAGAGTAAGAGGCACGTGTCTAACTGCATGGGTTTCCGCTGCCTCTGACAGGTAGCTGCTGCTGTTGAGAGATCCTGGAGTTTGGTGAGGACGACAAAGCGAGCCCACCTGCGCTCTCTCTGTCTCTATCTGTGAGGCTAGACCCAGGCAGTCTTCTCAACTGACAATTAAGGGGAAGGAGAGGCCGGCTCTGCGCTACACGCCGTCCGCTTTGGGTCGTAGCGGCACTGCGTAATTAGCGGCACTGCGTAATTAGCGGTGGTTGAGGTCGGGTGCACTCTTCTCCTGCCGCCTGTTTTGTTTGGCTGACATTTTAGAGTTCACGGACGCCCTTACACCCCCTCCAAGCCTTCCACACACACCACCCCCTCTTCCCCACCCTCCTAGAGAGGAGTCAACCGGCGAGATTTAATGAGCGTAGACTCCAGCTGGCCAGTGTAAAAAGGTTAAGGTCTCAGCGGGACCCCTGGACTCCCCATCCACGGTCTTTAGATTTGCTTTAATTGACTCCCAACAGGACAGACAAACACTGGCAGGACATACAGTTACAGCTCCTACTGTAAACTGTATCAACCCCCACACAACTCTCCAAAGAAGGTGAGAGATGATTGGTTGATGAAGGACATCCCTCCTGTAGTGTGTTTAACTTAGGGGGTAACAGTTACACCCCCCCCCCCCCATCCTGCCACTCCAGCCATGTGATAAGAGGGAGGTGGGCGGGAGGGCATACAAATGTGACTTGTGAATAAGTGGGTCTTGATATTGTCTTGGTACCTTCCTGGTAGTGCCGGAGCTACACCAGGACTGAGAGCTGTAGGTTGATTTTAGCCAAAGGTACTACAGTATTTCAGTGAACACTCATAGGGGTGGATGTACATTAGGGGAATAAGGCACAGCTTGCAAATTACTTTGAAAAAGTATGGTACTTAACATTATAGTACCCTAACACCCTTATAAAGGGTGTCTAAGAAATAAATGTAGGGCAGGTCAATCCAACCTGCCAGCCAAGTTACAGCAGCTGGTTGGGGCTTATATGATATACATATACTATAAGGTATAGTCTATACTTTCTTTCAAATGTAAAAGGTAACTGAAGGGAGTGTAGTATGACCTAAAGCAACATGTATCCAAACTTTGCAAGGAAGGGTTGCTGATTTGAAAAACACACTCTGCTCTCACTTAAGTGTACAGGACCAACAAGGTCCTGGGGTGCAACTTACCCCGGAGACGATGAGCTCTCCCCCCAGGTTCTGCACCTCGGCCTTCACCTTGCTGCAGATGTTGAGCTGGTGGCAGTACAGGGCGATCCTCTGCAGGTAGGCCAGCAGGTCCTGCTTGCATGCTGAGTCAGGGCACTGAGACACAGACACGCACTGGGTGAATAATACTGAACTAAATGCTAGTGCTTAGTTTTTGTGAAAGGGTCTTTTTGTTTGACGTTGTATGCTGAGTATACAATACTCAGGGTACTAAGTACCCTGTATAAATGGATACAGTACATCCTTATCTTTTCAGTGAGAATTGCATGACACAGGTCTACAACGTCTTACAGTTAAATAAAGCAGAAGTTGGAAGTGACATATTAAGGACTGGTTTGAGAAAGAACAAAGCATTTAGATGAACATTACCAGGCCTACATTGCTAGGCTAAGCCAATACAGCAAATAAAGGAGGCCATGCATCTAAACCTACCCAGCATACACCACAGAAAGTTAGCGCTTATGCTTGCTTCCAGAAATCCCATGAGTCTACTGGAGGATTAGAGAAGAGTGTGTCTGGCCCTTTAAGCACTGTGTGAAATTGTTTTGTACCCACACCTTTCTTGCACCATTAATATTTAAAGGCTCCAAACTAGGACATTGAGCAGTACATAGCTGAGGTGATTAGCACTGCTCACTTCCTGGTCCCCAGGACTCAGAGCCGCAGACGGGAAAAGCTATACTGTAGTTAAGCCAGGGGACTGTAGCATCTTTTCCTCCCCCACTTCTCTGTCTCTAAAATACACACACACACACCTGTTTAGGGTAATTTGGTCCCAGGCTAAGCTCTAATGGGCAGAGACGGTCTGCAAAACACATCATCCTGTTGGTACAATGTAACTCAACTTCATCACTTGACAAACATACATTACTGGGAATCCGACTGTGTGGTGAGAAGGATTAATGTCATGATAAAAATGTAGCTGAAGTAAACAAACTGACCCTCCACAGGAACACATTCAGTCCTTATTAAGGATCATGTCAGAGGAACACTACACACACACTAACACACACACTAAAGTCTGCCTAACTGTCTTCATAAGCAGCTTTGCATGCCGATGTTGCAGCCAGTGAAGCTACACTCAAGGCATGATCACTTCCCTGTCACTCCTAGCTCAAATCACTGCTAATTCCACCACACAAACACACACACACACACTAGAGAAGCCCTTCTCGACAGTCTGGTTTAGGCATGCGGCAGACAATACTGTTTCTTTTGTTCCTCCCCCTACACTGACTAATAGTCCATTTCATTCCCAGATTGCCTCCTGATGTAAATAAACAGCATGGCCCATTACCTTGCCAGCACCAAGACTGTAGCTTCATTCTGTCCTCCCCTCTCTCTACCTCCCTCTTTACACTCTTCTGTCTCTCTCTATCCCCTTCTTCCTTTCTCTCTCTTGAGTAACCTGCTCATGACCTCTGAACTCACCCTTACCCTGGCACTATCAGAAACATAACTTGAAATATAACTTACATTTACATTTAGTCATTTATCCAGAGCGACTTACAGTAAGTACAGGGACATTCCCCCGAGGCAAGTAGGGTGAAGTGTCTTGCCCAAGGACACAACGTCAGTTGGCATGACCGGGAATTGAACTGGCAACCTTCGGATTACTAGCCCGATTCCCTCACCGCTCAGCCACCTGACTCCTGACATAACTTGTATCACCCAGCATCCTGCCCCCCACCCTTTTGCTTTTTTATACATAATTGGTGCCCAAAACCAAATAAGCCTCTAAGACATGTTGAATAATTCCAAGAGAGTCTGTTATATATGACTCCAGTATTGGCCACAACTCCAGAAAACAACAACCATTCTCCCTAATCAGAATCACATTCTGTGATTGATAGGACACTTGTTATGAGCCTTGTACTGTATATAGAAAAAGACAAAAAATTGACCTCCAAGTTCTGCACAAATCATTGAGGGAATGTCACACTTCTTAAGTTGTTCTTAACCTCCCCGAGCCAGCTCTGAATTCTACTTGTTAAATTTCCCTCTACTCATGCCCCTAGGCGATCTCAATGTTGTTTTATAAATTGTTGTTTACACCACTGGACGTCCATGGAAGAATACCAACAAACCCTGCTCTGGCACAGACCCCACACTGAGTCTGTTTGGTTGACCAATTAATATTTAACCACATCAAATTCACATTTTGTTGCCTGTTCCTTCATTCATTCAGGGTGCATAAGATAGTTCAGTGCCTGATCCAACTGAAAAACAAAATGAAGGTCATATTCTGAAGAAAAACTAAGTGGTCCTGGAATTTCACAAATCCTGTCTTGCCACAAGTTATTAGACTAGTTATTCTATTTATCAGAATAACTTTTTTTCTGATTCTGAATATGACAATCACAGGATTTGTGATTGTCATATGAAGGTGAAGAGACAGAAAGTGTTCCTGTTGTGTCTCTCTGAAGGATTTCTCCTTTGACTGTTACACCATTCCAGTCAGCAGGTGGTGAGGAGGTTGTGATGATCTCTTCCAGGGGCTACCTGGTTTGTAGCTCTGAAGACCTAGCAAATCTCAAAGCAAGTATTTTCTAAAGACAACCTTGCACTGTGTGGGTGGGGGTTGGGGGTGGGCTAACTCTTAAGAAAAGTTTTAGAATGGAGGATGGTAGAGGGAGGTAGGGAGGTAAAAGATTGACAAAAAGCAGTCTCTCTTTCAAACTACTCGGGGGTGAAATGGAGTGTGTTGTCTTGAAGGGGGTCATGCCATGTCAAGTGCTGCAGTTAGCAGACTCCTAACAAGACTACCTCTCCAGCCAATCCCCCATCTCTCTCTCTCAATTCAATGGGCTTTATTGGAAATAATACATATTGCCAAAGCAACGGTGGAATTACAGAAATATTCATCAATATAAATCACAGCCTTATATATACTTATATTCCATAAACTCACATACAGAGAGACACACACGATAGTTAAACATATACACGTGTAACCACCAAACAGGTGTACAACTTTGTATTTATATTATTATTATTCAAGTCGATATATTATTAATGTTGCCAATGTTGCTCTCTCGCTCTCTATCTCTATCTCTCTCTTCATTCCAACCTACCCATTACAGAAAATGGACCACACCTCTCTATGAGTGAGCATTAACACTGAGGAAGTGGAACAAGGTTTGCCACTTAAGAGACCTGCCAACTACATGTCCTCACCAGAACAACGTGCCACAGCACAATGAAAGGGATATATTAAGACTGGTGGATCAAAATAAGGTAGTTTATGAGAATGTCTCTTGGGACATTAAAACATCTAACTAAGGGAACTCAATGTTTAAACATTTAATGGCTTTAGTATTTCAACTGAGTCTGGACAATGCTAGTCTCCTGATGCTTAACATGGAAATACTCTTAAAGAAAACCATTTCTGACATGAGTTCATGGGAGGGAAAATCAAGGACCTTCAGTCCACCTCGTGACTATAGCATTTCAGACTCCTGCCTGAGAATAGGAGAGATGGATGGAAAATGAGTGACAGAAGGTTGTGAATATTCAGCAAACACCAGCCTACTAATCAGTTAAAAAACTAAATTAAAAATGGCAAGCCACCTGCTCGTTTCATTACAGCAACTGTTGATTCAAGCCTAGCCGACCCCCTCCCCCCCAGCTCTGATTGGACATGTGACAGGTTCCCTCCCTCCCTCCCAGCCCTGCCATCTAATGCTGGCTGACGCGTTACAAAATGGTGGCTGGAACACGACACACGCCCACAGTGGTACACAGGATCACCTACAAAAACACACGTCTACTACATACTGACACACACATACACCCACACATGCAGTTTATCTCCATGTCTGAGCATAATTGTTTCCATTCTGTGTCACACAATACATTACAAACACTTTTCTCTGTTCGTCAACACATGCTTGACCTGACTTAACTCAGGCAGTAATTACAAGCCTAACAAAGGCAAACACGAGTCTTGATGACTCAATAAGTCAAAGTGGAGTCCTTTCTTATCAAACACAAGTCTAATGAAGAATATGTCATTATCCACGGCAGCACTGCTAGGATCCTTATACATAGATGGTAAATGGACTGCATTTATATAGCTCATTTTAGCAGCAGACAAAAAACTTTCCATTCACCCATTCACTCAGACCCCAACGTCAGCAGAGCTGCCATGCAAGGCGCTGGCCTGACCATAAGGCGCAACCATAGTCTTGCTCAAGGACACTTCGGCACATGGCCTGGAGGAGTCGGGGATAAAACCACCAACCTTGCGTTGAGTGGATGATCCTCTCTACCAAATGTACAGTGTTCTGAAGTCTTCTGACAGCCATACTGGACACGCTCTCGCTCATCTCACACACAAACACTCAGCATTACCCTACACTTTTGCACACTGACTAATCCACAAAGTTATACAAACTCTTTCTCCCCGCTTGTTATTCTGTCCATCAGAAATTTGAAAAAATTCGGGAGACTTACGCCTTTCAAAAGGTCTTTTATGCCTGCCTCACACACACACACACACACAAAGCTGAAAGGAGTGTGCCTGACCTGGTCTGCGACAGCCCTGGCCAGCTTGTCCATCCTGGAGCCCGCCTCGGCAATCTTCTTGGCTGCATTGATCACGTCTGAGGAGTTCTTCAGGGGGCCTTTGCCTCTGCAAGGACACACACACACGTGCACAAGCACACACACACACACACACACACACACACACACTGGGTAAGTATGGCTCACACCACTCCACCAACTTTTGTGTGCACCACAAATAACACCGTTCACCTTTCTCTATTGTTTATACTTATTTGTTATATTCTCAGTTCTGGGTGGTACAGTAGTAACATGTCATCTACCACCTTTCAGTTGAGCTGGAATAATTAGAAGTACAGATGAGGCGACAGTATGTTTCACCCTCATTGTGGCTTTCATACTTGCACAACCAAATCTGGCAAGGTGACCCCAGCGTGGTCAGTGTGTCAGTGACCCTGAGGGGTCACTGACACAGGTCTGTGCTTGACTACCTCCTTTCTTCGACCGCGGTATTCCGCCACGTTTGTAGGCCGTGTGTCTGTGGACTGTCTCGTAGTGGGCAGGGAGTTCGGAAGTGACCAGATGGAGGGGATTCAAAGAAAATCTGCTGCCTCTTTGTGAACAGAAGCATGGAGACTGTAAACAGTGTTGGATCAAGCACCCAACCCTGATGTATAATCTAATACAAATGTGAATGCACGTGTTTATCTGTGTCCGTTTGTGGCCCTGACCTTCTCACTAACATCGCCACGGTAGGAAGTTTGCCTTCGAAGCCCAGTGACAGCTGGCTCTGGGCCCTCTGTCCTTGACCAATCACAGCTCTGAATGTGGAGACGCTCCAGCACGGTGAGAAATCTTCTGATACAAATGTGGGATTTGGCCAGGACTAGATGAAGACAGACTATTTGTAAATTGAAAAGAGCTCAGTTAAGTGATAGTCTTAAAGAAGGGAGGCCCAACCCTGTTCCTAGAGAAGGTACCCTTCTGTAGGTTTACATTCAAACCCTAATCCAGCACACCTGATGCTAATAATTAGCAGGTTGACAACCTATGTCAGGTTTGTAACTAGAGGGGAAACCGTGGGGGTGGGGTCGGTTGGTTGTTACCTGGTGAAGTCAGTCATCTCCATCATGATCATGCACATCTGCTTGGCCAGGACAATGATGTCATTGCCGTTGTCGTCCCATTTGGCCACCTCGGCATCCAGCTTGCACTTCTCCTGCCGGAAGCTCTCCACCTGCTCAGCAATCTTAGCCTTCTCCTCCTGAGGTAGCTGGGCCATGATGGCCTGAAGGCGGCGGATGGGGGGATGTAGAGGGGGAGGGATAGAGTGGGAGCGGATGGGAGAGAGAGGTGTGACAGAGAGTAGGAGGATGACAGAGGAGTGTTGAAGAGAGAACGGGAGAGAAAAGAAGAAGAGGATTAGAGAGAGGACGAGGGAACCAATAGAAAGACGTAAGGTGAGAGGAAGATTGGGAATTGAGGATGGGCAGAGGGAGAGAAGAGAACAAAGGCAATTAAAACTTGGCAGTAACAAACGGATGACACACCGTGTCAGCTTAAAGACCATTTTGTTCTCAAAATAATGTGGTTCTGCTGGCTGCCATTCTGTTAAGTACCCCAATCCTCAACTCAGTAGGAATGGATATTGAGTTTGTCATTTGTCTTTTTTTTCAATGAGAACTTTGACTTTCCTTTACCCTCATGACATGTTTCGGAAGACAGTTATAAACTTTACAATACTTTTTAACCTTTCATTTTATACTAATGTACAGGGAAATTCTAATTCTACGCAGATTTTTTTAATTCACCCTCACCATCTTCATTTTTTTCTCTCTCTGTCGTGAGAATACATCTGCTTGCTCCAAAAGCCGTTCAGGGCTAGTTTGAGACGGCATAAATCTTGTGCCAAGGTCACAGGCGCAGTGGGAGCCCAGTATTATTTGGGAGATAAATGTATAATTACCTCACTTCTCAGAGCTGAGGATGAATTATGCATTTGTTCAACGCTATGTCAGTGAGGTGAGGAGAAGAGAGAAGTAAACTGGACTACATTAGGTCGATTATATTGACTCTGGAGTTGAGAGGAGAGGGGGGAGGGAGGCGGGGGCAAATAAGAAACAACTAAACGAAGCATCCATTTTGCAAACGGCTATGGTTGTTTAGCAAACTCGCCCAGACTTGACTCCCCCAACCAAAACTCTGCAAGAGAATGACCGTTGCTCTCATTATGAAATAATGGCTCCCGACGCCTCCATTCTTTCTCTCCGCTCTCTGCCTCTTTTCTCACCCTCTCCTTCTGTCTCTCTCCCTCATCCTTTCTCGCAGCAAAGCTGGTGTGTGGAGAGATTGTGAACACGCGTCATCTCTCTCCAGCCCCTCACTGGGTCTGTGCAGCGGAACATCACAACAAAATAGCCCTGGCTTTCCTCTCTTTTTTCCTGTTCCCCCTCTCTTTCTTTTTTTCTGTCTCTTGTCTCTTGAGTAGCTTAGAGACAAATGAGCTGGAGGGGAAACAACAGAGGGGAAGAAACAGAGAGAAGAGCTTGAAAGAAAACCAATCCCGAGGATGGGAGCATCAGAGATGGTGGGAGATGGAGAGCACGGTGCACGTCTGCCTCATCTGCCTCATCTCACCATGCCAGATGAGTCCTGAGTCGCTCGCCTGCAGATCACTCTGCTGAACACACTCGTTTAAAACACGCACAAGCGCTCCCAGCGTTAGCAGGGTCCCTTCCACAAGGGGGGGGGGGGGGGGGACTCACTCCCTGTTTTGAGTTAAAAGATATTCTGACGGCATTGTTTTCCAACCGTTACGACCACACCAACCGACCTAATCCCCACCCGGTCTGAGCGACTGTATATTTCCCCCACGTCTACGCAGCGTGCTGTGAAATCCTGTTAAACAGCATGGGTGGCGAAGACACGCAGAAAACACTCAAAACACGCGGCACTAATGTGCAATTCATCTCAGCGGGAATGGCCTATTAGAACAATGAGGGCTCCCTTGTGCTGGCTTTGTTGTCCCGCACCCTGAGAAACAATGACGCTGCTCTGACGTCAGCCAACAGGCCAGCTAATCAGGGCACATGCTTTTCCCTCGCATGATATGAGCGAAATGGACAGCAATTCAGAGTGGCCACTCCTTGAACAGCAGGTAGGAGTGTAACTGTGTGTGTGTGTGTGTGTGCGCCGCTATTGACCCCTCAGGCAGGGGAAAGGAATTTTAATATCTTCTCGGCTCAGCGCCGAACATCAATGATTCACTCGCCTGCTAATTATGGATGGCACTGGCCGTGTGACAGAGAGAGGCTGTGGGATGTCATGGAGGGCTTGGTAGCCTGCTGGGAGGAACTACGGCTACCTGCATCACTAATAAGTGTGTGTGTGAACTGTCTTGGCAACAGCAGAGGGTGTAAAGGGTATTTTTGGGGGGGTGAACTCGGCCGTTTATGCGTTGGCTCAGCGCATTGGCTGTGCAGTTAATTAAGACATTAAAAACAATGGTTTATTTGTAATTACTGTATAAACTATAGAATACTTCAAAGTAGGGGCAGCAGGAATACACAACACGGTATTCAATTTCAACCGGTCCTTGTCCAATTTCAACCAGGCTATTTGGAAAAAGGGGTTCCATGTGATGAAACCAACAAAAACAGAGATGGATGTTACATTTGAGGCCCGGATTGGGCTGTCATTGGAGCACAGGATGGTGAAGAACAAGAGGTGAACTCTTATTTCTTTCTAAGCTTTTTCTCTCTCCCTCCATCCCACCCTATCTACCCTTCCTTCCTTCTCTCCAGTATTCACTTATCCCCAAATCCTTTCCCCTGCCTTGCTGATAACAACAAGGAGCAGGACTCGGGAGCTTAACACGCGCGCCAAATCCCGTCCCGCCGAGAGACCGAGCCAATACACTCGGCGCCCCGGCCCTGCGTCTGCGGGGGATTAGAGGCAGCCGCGCTTTCCGGGTTCTCTTCACGGCGCGCCCAAGAGAGAGAAGAGAGGCGTCTCGAAATGACTTTAATTTGTTTCATTTGAAATAAACTGCCCCGACACTCAAGAGTTCAATTTTATGGCTGACCTATCTACGGTGTTATCCAATCCCTGTTTTCAAAAGAGAGAGAGAAAGCGAGTGAAAAGGGGAGCGTTGTTAAGTCTCCTCTCTCTGTGTGAGTGTGTGTGTGTGTGAGCAAACTCTAGCGAGATAGCAGGAGCGGCTGTGTATGGCCCTTCCCCTGTGTGTTGTGCAGCCCTCTTACTATGCACGTTTGACTCTAATAACTTTGCCTTATGCATAAATATAATAGAAGTGACAAGCAGAGCGGAGCACCAGGAAAAGCCGCTCCAAGAACAAAGACTCCCGGGATGCCCTGGATTTGATTTCCCCTCTGTACCAGAGAGAGAGAGAGGGAGAGGAAAACAGATATGGAAGGGTTGCGTGAGTCAAGGAGTGAGAGAAAGAGATAAAGGGATTTGTGGGTGAGAGTCAAAGAAAGAGAAGAGGGGAAGGGAGGGAGTCTAACACCTGTGTGATACTGGGTTTGAGAATCATGCACAACCTCAGTGTACCTGTGTCAGCTGCTAGTCAGACTACAGAAGATTAGGTCTGCTGGTGTCAATCTCTGGAGAAACACTGGACCAGCAAGCGTGTCATTGTGGATCTTCAAGTGTGTGTGTGCTTGCCATGACCGGGAAAGACTAGCATGTTTATCATGACATGGCGCAGTAAGTGAACACAATAAATATTTTATGAAGGTGAAAAGTGTGTGTGTCTGACCAGTCTAATAATGATAACTTGTTTAACCCTTGTGCTGCCTTCGGGTCACATGACCCAAAGGTTCATAACGAACCATCGTTGTGTTTACCCAATTTTACCCAATACAAAAACAAATAAAAATTATTTTCTTTTAACCTTCGCAATGTGGGGGGTCTGAGACAGCCCAACGGTTAAAAGAAAATGCTTCACTTTGTTTTTGTATGCTGTAAAGTTGTCGCAATACGACGGTGGGTCACAATGACTGATGGGTCAGAATGACCCGAAGATAACACAAGGGTTAAGAAGTTTCTTTGTGTTTTAGCATCCACTGACTGCCAGGCTTTTAACAAAGCGACACAAACACACCTCAAAAATGTTACAATTCTGATTTGCCCACTCACACAGCTGCTGCTCTTCATAATGATAAACAGTAACTCACCAGCCACTAAGTTGTTGTTCTGGTGTTCAGTGTGTGTGTGTGTGTGTGTGTGTGTGTGTGTGAGGCAGGGCTCAGATGGCCTCACGGTGGGGTGTCACGGGTGCCCTGGTGGGACGTGGGGTGGCCAAACTGTCACTGCTTCTCACTCAGGCACACACACTCCCGACCCCCCACAGGTCTCCCGGAACGCCAGCTGAGATCCCACAAACCATCTCAAGCAATGTACTGTAACACTCCGTATGGCCAAAGTGAGCGTTCCAAATGATAGAAATCTATTCTTTTTTTTACTGTGTCCATGAAGGGTTTTGCTGAAAAGTGAAATCCTTCACTTTTTGTCGTCTTTGAACTCAAATAAACTCCCTATGTGAGTGCCCACACGTGGCAAAATAAGAAAAAAACATTAAGAAACCCTTTTAGCTAAGCTACCTATCTGCTCTGGCCTCTGAGAAGCTTCTGGAAGACCACAGCTCGTTCAGCTCTCTCAACATCCTAGACTATATTATTATCTTTACTTGGCCCAAACTGAAAGAGAAATGTCAAAAACGGTATCAAAAATAAATTATAATTTGAAAGCTAAAATAAAACGAGTGCTCCTAATCGTGGACTAGCTTTGATGGCAGCCCACCAACCTACACCAGCTCCCTCCTTCCCCAGTCGCTTCTATGCACAAACACTCTGTCACTCTGTCTGCCTTAACCCCCCCCCCCCCCTCAGAGCCGACACCCTCCTAATGTTGTTTAAGCCGGGCCTCAGTAGAACAGAACAGGCTTATGTGCACAAAGCCTGGAGCCCCCTGTTGACGGCGACGGCGGTGGGTTCTGGCACGCATCCTGAGTGTTGCTCCCTTGGTTGTCGAAGGGGATCGGCTAATTGCGGTTTTGTTTGTGGTTGCGATTTAACACCTGCGGCCTCTAAACGGGAGCTTAATGCTAGCTCATTTCAAAATGAAAGTAAAAAGGGACCAATGAACTTTAAATGGGTTTTAATTTGCGCATGTCTTTAGTCGTAAGCCTACACTGTACATGCTGAGAGCTAAGGACTGTTACGCCGCCCGCGGTAAAAGATTTTCAACGACTTAGGCGCCCGCACACTCGCAAGGAAGATGTCCTAAGTTGCAGGTTACGTTACTGGTGATTTACTGACATGCATGCTGTCACTATGCTGCAAGAGGATTCTCAAGAAGGCCGTGGCGATGCACTCACCCTGGCACTCTGTCCAGCGATGAGCTGGTCGTCCTCGGTCTGGACACTGGTCCTGCTGCGGGCATCGTAGTCCTCCTGCTCAAAGTCCGAATCGTCCTCCAACTCCTCTGGTGTCTGGAGAGAGAGTGAGAGAGAGAGAACAGGGGATGAACAGAAGAGGGAGATGGAGGTGGGGGGGTTATAGAGGTCATTAGAATAGTCCGAGATAGAGGACATGGGGGAAAGAAGCAGAGGGGGGGGGGGGGGGGGGGAGAAAAGAGAAATGACTTTAGATCAACAGGCCTATCCATCTGTCCCTGAAAGGGATCCAGATCTCCTTGGTGTCCTTGCTGCTCCTCTGAAGTGTCTGCTGAGAGGGGCCGAGGACAGACCTGAGCCCCCTCTGTGACAGCGCTAAGATGTCCCACAATTAAAACCAGTCAGATCTTCACATGGATGAATTATTCAGCCAATCTTGCACTGGGGTTTCAAGTCCCTTGCATCATTGTTTTTGAGGCACAGCGTTTAGGTACCATAAGAGCGCAATACACCCCACACACTTTAAGTGAGATCAAGCAACCAAGTGAAAGAAAAGTGTGTGTGTGTCAAATGCCCTGAAGGGTTCCTGTGGTTGAGTCTTTACTTTTTCGTTCCAATATTCTCCACCTCTCATGTCTGCCATCAAGTGCAAGGCTAGACGAGGGGGGTGGAGGTTAAGAGAAGGTCTAAATGCAGCTAATTTGTACACATGTTCTCATCCCTCCCAACCCCCAATTAGCATTAGCCATGTTGGGGCCTTGGGCAAACCAGTAGGAAAACAGAAGAGAGATATAGGAGGTGGACATGCTTTAAAAAAATTAATAAAAGTATATTGTTGTCAGTCAACAAAGGCGTTCGTTACCAAGGCGACAGGGTAAACAAACATTAACCTGTCCTCCCTGGCTCTCGCAGAGCAACCTCGGTAGCGAGGCGGGAAGGAGCACTAGAGAAGCGATCAGTGCGTCTGTACACAGTGTCGAGAACGTTCTCCACAGGGAGACAAGATTAAACAGAATTTCAGGAAAATGTAATATGGTCTATTGTTTAAGCAACACGTGTCACTTGAACCCCCAGACAGCCCCTTCTATTCAGCTGCTCTGTCTGTTCAGCTGCTCTGTCTGTTCAGCTGCTCTGCGTGTTCAGCTGCTCTGCGTGTTCAGCTGCTCTGTCTGTTCAGCTGCTCTGTCTGTTCAGCTGCTCTGTCTGTTCAGCTGCTCTGCGTGTTCAGCTGCTCTGTCTGTTCAGCTGCTCTGTCTGTTCAGCTGCTCTGTCTGTTCAGCTGCTCTGCGTGTTCAGCTGCTCTGTCTGTTCAGCTGCTCTGTCTGTTCAGCTGCTCTGCGTGTTCAGCTGCTCTGTCTGTTCAGCTGCTCTGCGTGTTCAGCTGCTCTGTCTGTTCAGCTGCTCTGTTCTTAAAGGTTCTGGTGGTGAGGTTCTGCAAGCGTGGAAGTTCACGTCCAAATTAATTTCACGTTGGGATGTGATTGATCTGCTGGCGATGTTAGCGGCAGCTCAGAGTGAAAGAACTCCAGAGTGTACCTTGTACCCGTGCAAATAGGATCCTTTATCGTTATCTCATGGTATCATCACATAGGAAGTAAGCATTCGTGAAGTAATAAACTGTATATGCACAGGATATCCTCCAAATGTGTGTTGAAGGGGTTTATGTGTTCCGTGAGTGCGTGTGTCTGAGCGTACCCTGATCATCAGGACAGCTTTCCGGATGTCACGGACCCCGTCGTAGACAAGGCGTGAGGCGTCGATGAATTCGTTCTCCTCGAAGGCCTGAGGAGGGTTGGTGCTCAGGGCCTCGATCGCCACCTCCACCTGCTCGGCAAAGCGGGGCATGACTGGAGAGGAAGGGGGAGGAGGGGGGCAGGATGGAAAGAGAGAGAGAAAGAGGAAGGTAGTTAAAGGCGGGTTTTGGTACGCTAGTTAGTAACATTCTGAACTTGCAGTAGGAAGTGGAAAACTTGCAAAAGGAATGGGAACAGACAAAATGAAGCTTTTTTTGTGTGTGTGCACATGTGTGTATGTGGGTGTGCACGTGTGTGTATGTGGATGTGCACGTGTGTGTATGTGGGTGTGCACGTGGGTGTATGTGTGTGCGCGTGCTCCGGCCAAGCGATTGTCAACTTTATTTACCCTGTCAGATGCTTCACTTGTTGGTCACTCAGGGAAAAGGCGAGGTGTCACCCTAAATTTCTGCGTAGGGACAGAACGCCTTTCGCATGCCAATTAACCGTGGCTAGGCTACCCGGAGCAGGCCTTGTCTGTCTAACATATTTGTGTGTGTGTTGGTGTGTGTGTGTGTGTGCATGTGTGTGAGAGCCAAGACTGACAGCTTAGACAGACAGAAGCTCACATCGACATGCCAAAGACATATTTAAAATGTATTGCTTTTCTAAAACAAAAGAAAGCAAATTGCTAAATACTTTGTAAAGCTTCTTTTTTCTGCCCTTCTTTTTTATTTTAACAAAGCTTGACATTTGAAGAGGTCCACATTGCTTTGGCAAGAGCTATGTGACATCTGTATGTTCTGTGTGTTCTCATGAGCTGTGTGAAATATGGTTAGACGTGAGGCGTACACACTGCATGTATAAATACTGAGAAGGTCGGCTAAATCATCTACAGATGAGTCCTGGTAATTGGATGCAGATGATGTTTAATAATGTGTTGTTTTATTAATGGCCGTCTGCTGAGGCTACATGATAGCACTTCAGCGGCCGCGCTCCATGGGAATAGATCGTCCAAAACAAAGAAGAGAGGGGACTGACGAGGAGATTGACGTGACCTTGGGCCGCAGTTACGTGCACGCACGCACACATGTACGCACGCACTTTCATCTTTCATCAAGAGCACTTTCATAGCTAGCCATGTCCACTACTCTGTCTTCAATCAACCACCCCCTCAGAGAGAGACAGAGAGAGAGAGAGAGAGAGAAGGCTAGCGAGTAGAGAGAGAGTGAGCGAGAGAGAGAGAGAGAGAGAAGGCGAGCGAGTAGAGAGAGAGAGAGAGGGAGCGAGAGAGAGAGCGAGCAGAAAGAGAGAGAGTGAGCGAGAGAGAGCGAGCGAGTAGAGAGAGAGAGAGTGGTGGGGGGCTCACTGTAAGACCCCACTTGCAACGACATCTGAGGCGCGTCAGGAGAATAAGACGGAAAGAAAAAACGGATTGACGTGATATCCTGAGAACGTCTGTTGAAATATTCAGAAGGGCAGATGAAATACTGACATTACAGAAAAGGAAAGGAAGCCTGAATTTCTGAAAGTAGAGTTTGGGAATGACCCAGGTGAAGATACAGAAGAGGTCTAATGAGGATACAGAAAGAAGGAAGGGTGAGGAGAGAAAAAAAGAGAAAAAAGAGATGTTTGTTCACCACCAGTGGCTATTCCCTTAACTTTAAGAGTGTGTTTCATTGTCGTATTCCACGTTTCTTCTCAGCCTGTGACTGAACTGAGCCAAATCAATTAGCCAGCTCATGCTCACAGGTACCATTGATAGAAACGTGTCTATTTTCTTTTTTTTTTGAAACACAAGGGTTTATTATGCCAAAACATAAAAGCCGCTACAAAAAGTCTCTCACTCTTAACCTTTTTTTTTTTTTTTTTCATTTTTAATTCGGTTTAATCCACTTACTGAGGAAGCGTAAAATAGGCTTTTGGGAATTTGCAGGGAGAGGAGTTTTTAAATATAAATATTTAAATGTTTCTCTGAGTCCCAAATGGGCAAAGTTGCTGATGGTTTTAAGGAGCAATTTCACTCATTCCAGTTGAGAAATGATGAAGGGAATTAAACGTGACCATGTTGGAATGGATTTAGCAATCCCCCCTCGACACACACAGACACACCCCTGCTAAGCTGAACTACATCAGTACTTTACAACGCTAAACAAGTGCAAGTAAAACACTAAACAGACTACGCCCTCTAAAGGAGCTTAAAGACATTTTGATGTCAGGAAGAGACGTATTGACTTGTGACGTGTTAACAACCTACAGCTCAGTTCGGTGAAATATAAACGGCAGAAGATACAAACATAAAAGCAACATAACCCCCAAAAAACTACAGCAGTAAATTGTGGAGCATGTTAACCTTCAAATAACAGGTTTCAAAGCTGTGATTTGTGTTTGAGGGAGCCGGTGGCCAAGACTGACCAGAAGGCTTTCCACCCCCATTTTGATTTAAGATTGAAGACCTCAAGCCTTTTTCCTCACTCTTCTCCCTCCATCTCTTTCTCTCTACACCTCCAGTCTTTCCTTCCTTCCTCTCTCTCTCTCTCTCTCTCTCTCTCTCCTCTCTCTCTCTCTCTCTCTCTCTCTCTCTCTCTCTCTCTTCTCTCTCTCTCTCTCTCTCTGCAGTCTCTTCCATTACAGCCTCAGCTAAACATTCTAAGTGTGTCTACAGGTCTATAGTGCTGACTCCTACCCAATGCCCTCGTCAGCTTTTCATTACACCTCCCACCCACCGAGCTGGGCTCCCTCCCCCCTCTCTGCTCATCCAAGTCTCCATCTGTTTCCCATTTAGGCAAAAAGAAACTAATTTTCCACCATCATAACAATAGATTACAATAGAGTGACTCATCAGTTTTTAACGACTGTGCTGTACACACCTGGGCGACGCCGGGCAGCCATTTTGTGCTTGTACCAAACACTGTCCTTCGCAGATAAGATTGTAGCTAACTTTGTATATCCTACTTCTTTCTACTTCTTTCTCTTTCCTTCCATCCCATCATCCTTATTTATTTCCTCCACTCTTCAACCCAATATGATGGTTGTTATTTAACAACAGTGTGTGACATTGGTGGATTCCAAAAATACAGTTATTTTATATCCTATGGCTGTAACTACCTTTCATTTACTTAATCTGCCTGCAATGTCCACGAGTCTGCATGTCACCTGCTGTTCTACCACAATGGACTGCACTTTGCCTGGAAACTGAACAGCACTCTGCTTCCTTAAATGGTACTAAATATATATAATACATTTTATTCTACTCTTTGCAGGAGCCAACTTGATGATGGACTTCAAAATGTGTCCTTTTTTCATACATTGTACCCGGGGGGCAGAGATTAGTTTAAAGGCAGAGAAATTAAGGGAAAGTGTAGAGTGTAAGGGAGGAGAAAGAAAGCAAGGAAGAGAGAGAGAAGCCATAACCACTTTCCTATTAGGCTATTGATTTCACCCCACTCCCAACCTCCTCTCAAGGACAAGCTTCAATACTGGTGCTGTATGTGTGTGCGTGTCAGGAATCTATGGCTTAGCGTTGCAGAGTCGGGTGCCTGGGCTTCAAATCGGGGCACACTCCATGTCAAGGAAGAGGGATAGGCAAAGGCAGGGTCAGGTGGCAGAGATAAGTGGCTGAGGTTGGACGGATGTCAGTTAGTGAGGGAGGGAGGGAAGGAAGGAAGAAGGGGGGAGAAGCAGCATGTCTGACATGAGTGGATAAACACAAGCATACAAATATGAATGACACACACACACAAACTTGTTTGCATTTATACACACACACACACACACACACACACACACACACACACACACACACACACACACACACACACACACACACACACAAGACTGAGGCATGGCAAGGCAGATGGGGGGGGGGGGGGGGTCCAACATAAATTATTTCGACAAAAATCCTTGTTCAAATCACTTTTTGGAAAATCCTCTGTGACATCTATCGATTGCTTGCTGGAGTCTAATTAATTGCAGCCAGGGCCTTCTGAAGGTGTGAGAGTAACGCAGGCTGTGCATTCTCCTTTGTTTTCCTGCTACTCTTGATCATCTGGCACTTAGCCTCCCATTCCTCTTAATCCGGATTCAAATCTATAGACATCAAGTGTGAAAGGCTCGGAGGGAGGGAGGGATGGCACACTGTAGGTTCACAAAGATCAATAGTAGTGTTTCATGGCTTGGATCAGATGTGCATGATGGCTCAGAGGACCCTAACCACAAGGAGGAGGGAAAGTGGGGGGAAGGCATATCAACAAACAGCCCTTCACAAAAGAAAAATATAATGCTTGTTGAACCTGTTCAATTTCAGACCTTCTTACATTTCAATAAGCCCATGTGTCAGGCTCTCGAACGACCTGTCCTGGAAGGTCAGAGGGCGTCACCTCATCTAGCGTGTGGACGGCCACTTCCTGGTTTTTGAAGTACTTAAGAATAAGAATTTGCTATAGTATTGCCGTAGTATTGTTCCCCCTATTTCCAATTTTCTCCTCTGTAAAAAGGAGCCCAGTCGGCAGTTTGTATTAATTTCTTCAGGGAAGGTGGGTGGGGGGAGATTGGTGAGAGGGGAGTATGGTGTCCTAATAGTATTGTGTTTGACTCCTATTAGGCTGCTTTAACCCCTGATAAGACCTGCACACAGCCTTTATGAAGCCCTATCATCACTCATCCCCTCTCTCTCCAACGCCACCCCCCCAATGTGACATTGGAGTGTGTGTGTACAGATTAGTGTGTATGTGTGTAAGAGTGTGTGCGTACTGTAGATCTGCTCATGTGTGAAAGTGCATTTGTGTGTGTGAGAGAGATGGATAGAGCATGTGTGTGTATGTGTGTGTTTCATTCTATGGGGCCTCTGGGCCTGGCTAATCCTTGGGAGCAGGGGGCTAACTCCCTCTTGTCTGTAGCAGAGGATGATGTATAAAGGCTATGGCGGTGTGCTGCAGTAGTCTTAGTTCATGACGGGGGGGGGTGGGTAGGGTGGGAGGTCACATGACATTAACCTGGTCGCTTTACTAGGGAATTAAAAGAGTCCCATCGCTTTATTTTCCTCAAGGGCTAGCTGAATCACTGCAGAATGAATAGAAAGTTAAGGCACACATAATATCATAGCAGTACAGGGTAGCACAGAACAGAATAAAGGCAAATGGATTGAATAAGAGAATGTACAGAGCTCCTGTCTGGCTTTGTGGTAGTCGGGGACAATTCATAGTCATGGCCACCGCCGTGCCCTTGTGTGTAGAGTTCTGGTTTTGCCTGCCCCTAGTGTCCTGTGTCTTGTGTCCTGTGTCCTGTGTTCTGGTCTTTCTCTTTCCTGGCTCCCTGCGCCTCCTGTGTCTCGTTAATCATGCAGCTGTGTTCCATTGTGTTATCGCCCAGCCCAGCCCAGCATGTCTGTCCAGCCCTGTGTCAGTCCTTGTCGGTTCCTTGTTGTCGTAACCTGTGTGAGCATCCCGGCTGCGTTCCCGCCTTTTGATAAATCAACACTTTAGATTTTTTGGAAATCCTGCCTTCCTGCCTCCCTCCCTGCGTTTGGGTCCTCCTACCTGCGCTCAGCGCGACTGTTTCTAACCTCCTCCCCCTGATGTTGTTGGTGACTTATCGTGTTCAGAGGCACTCGAGGAGCGCTGATTGTGTCTCTTAATTATCCCGGTGGATGGTATAACGAGAGAAACAATGGATTTCCCGGCCCTCCTAAATGGGCCCTAATGGGAGAGACAGGAGGGGGGGATGGAGAGAGTGCAACAGAGGAGAGAGGAGTGGAGGGGACGATGGAGAGAGGGATGGAGGTCTGTCTTAGGACAAACAGATGAAGGTGATGAGAGACTTGTTCTGCAACATTTGTCGACTCTTTGTCTAGGGTATTCCTTGTTATAGGCTGTACCGTAATTGAAAAATTGATTAATGTATTCTCTCAATTACCTATCTGGAACACCAGTAATTGGAAATCAGATATCCCTAACAAAACAACAGTGGCATACTGTATGAGTATTGTGCTTTACAACTGTGATTCACACACACAATCAGCCCGGTTCGGTAAACCACTCAAAAGCAAGCGTTATAATTAAAGCTGGGAACCGTTTCAATATATTTGTCTACCTCAACATCCCCAGTCTCATTCTTTCTCAAGCTGTCCGAGTAATATGTAAACACACGGGACACAGCCCAACCTGGACTCCTTCAGAATCCAACCCTGGACACAACCAGGCGTCTGCCCCCCCCCCCCCCCCCCCCCCCCCCCCTGCATCTGCTCTGCCCGGAGAGACGGCTCACGCGGCCAGGCGCCAGCGCCCACTTTAGGTGCCACTTGAGCCACGTTGTTCTGGCTCGGGGCCTTGGTCTGTCACAGGGGCTAAACTGGTGCCTCCTGAAAGCTGGTGCCAAATGAATGGCTGGTGAGGGGAATGGAGAGATGGAGAATGAGAGAGAGAGGGAAGAGTAGAGAGAAAATGAGATTGGGTCAAAGAGAGGTAGCAGAGGCAGAGAGAGAGAGAGTGGTAAAGTAGGGACATTACAGAGGTAGAGAGAGAGAGAGAGGTAGAGAGAGGTGGAGAGTGTCGTTAGACAGTGAGATGGGCCAGTGGTGGAGGGCAGAACAGGTGGTGCCCTGGCGTCTGTCGTCTGCCCAGGGTGTGAGAGCCAAGGTGCTGCTGGGCATTGTGGGATTGAAGAGCGGCAGGTAGTTAGGAGTGTGTCTGTTATCTATAACCTGGCGAGTATATGTTTGTGTGTGAGCGCCTGTTTCACATGAATCTCTGAGTGTCCGACTATACCTGCTCGTCAGCACGTCTGTACAGTCAAACATAACGTGAGTGTGTGCACGTTCAGAAACAGGACGCTCCTCTCACAGGACAGTGCACTGACCTGTTTCGGAGAGCAGCTTGATAGACTCCAGCACGCGCTCAGTGTACACGCCCGGCTCGTAGTTCTCCATCTCGGCGTTGATGATGTGGACCACACGGGCGGCACGCCCTCGGATGGCGCCAGCAGTCCGGTCCAGCGTGTCTACGTCACCCTCCTGGAGGGCGATCACGCACTTGTTGACATCCTCCAAGATGTGGTTCTCTGCCAGGGTTTTTGTTGGTGGAGGTTGTAAAATAATACAAATTCAAAATAGACAAGAGGGAGGAGACGTGGGGGGAGGGGGGGAGGGGAAGATCGTTTTAAAATATAGATATTGCTGTATGATAACAATATGTGTTGTCTGTCGCACCTGAAGGAAACGTTCAAAGAAAATGTATCATTAGAAAATGCCAGCATGAGGCTGAGAGAGTTTTCAGTCAATATCTTTCGGAGGTATTGAATTATGTGTGTGAATGTTTGCATGTTGCTTTTCTTCTTTCAGTATGTACCAAACACATGGAGTTTCCTGTTCCTGAGCTTGTCAGTCATCTTTGGATCGATGAAAACAATGCTGAGAGGAAAAAGGTCTTTCGGTGGTAACCAGTCAAAATAACATACTATCTCCCCGAGCAATCGATATTGTGAGGCCTTGTTGATTATAATTTATATGTCAAGGGATTTCGTAGAACCCAGAGGCGCAAAACAGATTTATCTATTGGATTTGTATGTGTTAGAGTACTGTAAGTGTGTGTTTCTTTTCACAGGTTGTGATCCTTTGTGGACCAATAACTATAAATTGTTTGTCTATTGTGTCACGTTCACAGACGGACACTTGTTTAAAGTGAACTGGACCAAAAATACTGTAGCTGTTACAAAAGTAGATATATAAGATCCAAAAACATTCCACCGTGAGTTTTAAGTGGACAAATTAGCAACATGGAACTTTCCATGTCCAGACATCACTCAAGAAAACCAAATGATACACCCTACCAAAGCTCCACAACAAGTTTATGTCCACTCCAAAGCTAATTCTATACAAGCTTGTGTAACAGTCTATCTATACTAAAGCTTCCATGATAAGTTTACAAACAGTCATACACAACAAAAAATGTTGGGATCATATGAGCTCCAGTTCAGGAATTGATGCCTGGATTTATATTGTAATTCTGTCAAGGTAACACTTGAAATTAAATTATATATTGGGTTTGATATACAGAGGTTTTGGTGCCAGCAGGCCATACCTGAGACGGACAGGAAGTCGTCCACGGAAGTGATGTCGTCCACAGCCTCGGTGAGGATGCGCACCTGCTTCTCCCATTGGTCCTTGAAGACATCCATGTTATCCTGGGCCACCTTGCTCTGTGGGCGGGCCGCCAAGGTAAGTGCGGCATTGATCACCTGAAATGGGAGAGACAGAGATAAACAAAAAGTGTGTGTATTTGAGTGAAAGGGAGACAGAGAGAGTGTGAGACATAGAGAGAGTGTGTGTGTGTGTGTGAGAAAGACAGAGAGTGTGAGAGGGTTAGAGAGGGTGTGTGTGTGCGTCATTAACTCTCCTTAAATTCTCACTCAGCAGTCCTGGCACAACTAGTGTTCAGCTGGAGCTAGGAGGCCTCGCAGGCTTTTCCACCAAGTTGCTGAGCACAAGGAGCCCAAGTGGATGAATTATATGCAAGCTGTCAGGGATGTGTGACTCTGACTTAATCACCTTCATGAGCTGTTCTGTTAAACGATGAGGCAGGTGCAGCCTGTTGAAAGCTGTGGCACTTGGTAGGGAAAGACCTCTGATGTTAACGATACCGAGACACACAGGGACAGATCTGGAACGACCTGTCTGCTTTTCCACTCCTCCTTCTCCTTCTCAACTGCCCCCAAGTTGCCTCTCTTGATTTCAGTTTTTCTTGTCAGCTGAGTCCTTGCCAAGAGGCTTCTGGAAGGGGACGAACCGTCTGGCAATCACTCCAGAAGTTTCCTAGCTTTACCTCACTTTGGAAGTCACTTTTACCTTCTGTGGTGGTGATCATCCGGGTGTTGAACCTTGAATCCTAAATCCACCTCTCCCATCCATTCCTCCTCTCGTCTCCTCCCCTCTCATCCATAAATAGTTTTCTGGATCCCATGTCTAATACCCCAACCCTGATCTGGGAAACAATGGGTCGATGTCCAATACCTCTTCTGACAGGACCCTGAAGGATGTGAGGGGCTTCAAGAGTCTTTTTCTGTCTCTGCTGCATCTCTCTCCCCTTCCTCCATCTTAATCTCTCTCTCTCTCTCTCTCTCTCTCTCTCTATGGAGTTGTGTATAATGGATTTGTCTAAAGGTCCAACTCTTTTGGAAAATTGCGGTAGAAAAAGTACCAATGTCAAGCCTCATTTTTTTGCAATGGAATCAATCATCTACCACTAACGTGACGGTGCAGAGTGCTGCAAATACTAGTTCAGATTTCTGAATATCAGTTTCAGCATTCATTCACTTGAACATGTTTTACTATGATCTCCAAACATACTGCACAATTCGATTCAGCCTATCTACACCTCTCTTAATCGCCAACCATCTCTGGAGGAGAGGTTCCCTCAATGATTTTCTTCTCCCAAGATTTCTTAAAAACGTTTCTCAGAGTTTTCCTGATTTGATTTGAACACTAGTCAATCACAGCCACATCCAGTCTTCCAGTGTAGGCATGTTTGCTTACCTGTGGGCAAAGACTGTCTATCTGGGTGGCAGCCATGCGAACCAGCTTCACCCCTTCTTCATTGTTAGAGATGGAACAGGCCAGGTTTGCCACCTACGGGAGGGGAGGAACACAAACAACATCAGTACAGTGCACTGTGGAGTGTATGTACTGTGGAGGTTGACAATACTTTAGCTGTTTATGGACAAATGCATTTCGGAGTTCAGTGAACATGAGAAATAAAAGTATAAAAACATTCCCGGAATCACAGTTATCCATTTAGCTTAACAATCACCTAGAGTTACTTTAACATTCCATAAAAAGAGAACATTCTACACAAACAGTTTTGCCACCCCACGTTAATGTGTTTGTTCAATTGCTATGAAAGTGCACAGCTGTGTGCTTTAGTTGGAGTGGAGTACAACCATGTATTCTCATCCTGTCCAGTTCTAGCAGACAAACTTTCCTACTCACAGACAATGTTAAGTGCTTTTTCTGATAGTGTCTCCCAGAGAGAAAAAAAGTTAAGAACAGAGTGGTTTCTCGTGCGCTCACACCTAGTTCTAACAGGCGCGGCCTGCCAAGGACATAAGAGAGAGGATTTAAGACTGGGCCTGGAGCTGTAGACAGAGGAGGTTAGGGCCTGCTCAGGTTAGGGCCTGCTCCACTGTTAGATTGCTATTTGTTATTCTTCCATGCTCCTCATCCAGGGATGTTCCTTCCATCAGTTCCTTGTCCCTCTGCCTTCTTACCTCTCCCTCGTCCTGGTCTTACTTTTATTGTTCAAGGAAACATTTTTGACCATTTCAATAATTCAAAACACAGAGACTTTAATATGAATTTTTTCGCGTCGGACAATCTCAAGGGCACATTTCTGAAAAGATACAGAGAAATAGAACGTGCAAAAGAAAGAAAAAGAGAAATAGAGAAAGACAAATGGAAGACAAAGTAACACTCAAAGGAAGTTGCTCCTTCGCGCCTGCACCGTGGACCTTAATGGTGCGATGTGCATGCTCTACATGACAAATCAGAAGGCTTTATTACAGACAGAAGAATGCTTTTGCTAAAAAACCTCTAAGGTCTTAAGGTCCAGCGGGGCAACTGGCATAACTGGGTACCAACATCAGAACCAAAATGTCCGCCCTGTAACAGCAAGTGTAACTAGAAACCTCTGACTCATTAGTTTTGGAATACCCAAAGTGCTGTGGGTTCATTACCAGTGTGCCTAAATCATTATCTGGGCTTATTGGTGCAAAAAGGCGCCTCATTGTGTAATTAAGGAGCCAGATGGCGTTGTTCAACAGGAACGCCTCCTTGGTTCATTTATGTCTGCCTGCATCCAGGGGTAGAGCTTCTCTCCTTCAGATGGGTGTGTGTGTGTGTTTGTGAGTGCCTAGTCTGTCTGTCTGTTTACTGGAATGTCTGTCTGTGTGTGTGTGTGTATATTTGTGTATGCGTATATACTTGTGCGTTTGTGTGTGTGTGTAACAGCTGTCTAGCCCAATTCTCAGCTTATGTTACCATAATAATCACGTCTGGTGTTAGCGATACAGCTAGAAGGGGCACTGATGGTATTTTAATGTCACTTTGTCAGAGGAAATTAACTTCCTGCAACATTTCTTGGTAGCGTGCCAGTATATTTGTTACAGCCATATTGTCAGTTTGGTAAATAGTTGAATCAATAGTTGAAGCAAAGTAGCCAGAGCTTTGCTACAGTAAAGTTAACAATTACTGCTAACCAGAAAACACTCAAGAGTACTGCTCCTGGTTTCAAGTGTCAAGTGCAGAGATTCCAAGCATTGGCTGAAAGGTAGAGCATTGGCTTACTGTCGGCCGCATGCATATTCAAGAACAAAGCTCAAGTGCACACTGCACACTACACCATATGTGCAGTCCTATCAACCAGGGCCTCGTCAGCACAAATATGAATTCAATCCAGCAGAGCTGAATGGATATACACAGCGGCTGAAGGTACAGTCCTTTATAACCCAGACGGCCCCAGAATGCACAGGCAGGACACACGCCAACATCTGCCTTTACGTAGATGAAGGCCACTGGGAAGATATTCTCATTTATGACCACCACCTGGAGTGTGTGTGTGTGTGAGTGAGGAGTGGGGTGGGGTGGTGGGGTTGCCTTGGTGAGACAAAAACATTCCAGAATGCCGCATTGGCTGAACACACTTGTCCCGCCTCCTCCTCCCCCCCGCTACATCATGCAATTTAATTCTCATAACTCTGTAATGGGATGGTGTCCCGGAGCGAATGCAGTACCCTGGATGGATGGGGGAGGTGAGCTAAACAGACACATGTCTGTCGGCTGTGAGGGGGTGCCAGGCCGCATCAGAGCCTCTGCTGCTCACATGTCACTTTCGGAGGCAAAGTGAGGTAAATCTAATCTGCCTTGGAAGATTCTTGCTCACGGCCCCGTCTGCCTTCACTAGTGACAGCTATGAGTGCTGTGATAGATTGGATCACCTTTTGTGTGCATATGAATGTGTATGGCTGTGTGTGTGTGTGTGTGTGTTTATGTGAGAGAGAAACTGAGTCTTACATTACTAAATCAGTCAACATTCCTAGGTAGATTAGACAGCACTCATAGTCACATTTGAGAATTGCAACCCCCCGCCAAACCCCCGCATCTGAGTTCCTACCCTGCCACCATCTCCAGATCCCCCAGGCCTTCACCTCTCCCATTCCCTCTCTTTCGCTTCCTCTCTACTGCAGTAACCACATCTGAGGCTACTGTATGGGGTCCAGGGCCTTCAGCAGAGCTGGCTGTCTGCCCGGCCAGTTGTCTCTCGCTCTCTCTCTCTCTCTCTCTTTCCCTTTTGCTCCTCCTCTCTCTCCCCTCCCTCTCACTCTCTCCCTACCCCCATCTCTCTTCTGCCCAACACAGGGAGCTGGGTCCTTGCCAATGATGTTGCCTCTTGCCAAACTACTAATTGCAATTATCTAAAGAAGCAAGGCCTCCTTAGAGGATGTCATTTTTGGCTTCTTCAAAAAAGGACAACCCCAGAAAAGAAGGAAGAGAGGATAAGGCCTCATCTTGCGCAGTGAGAGACTTAAACTGATACTGCACTGGAAGCCTGAACTACAACATCATGATTTAAAGGATTGAGTAAGTGTGTGCGAGTGCGTCTGTGTGTGTGTGTGTGTGTGTGTGTGGGGGGGGGGGGGGGGGGGGGGGGGGGGTAGGAGACAGAGAGAGCGCTGCTGCATTGTCATTCTTCATTTCATCTTCTGACAAAGAACTATCGATTTTGTCCTTTCTACTTTGCCTCAGATAATCACTTCAGTTCTAATTTGATGAAGATTCCCTCTGTAGTTTGGGATCTTCATGCTAGATATTCTCACGTACACTAGCGGTTAACCAAACCATATTTCAATCTTCTCCACTATTAATAACGGCTGTGTCAAAGGTTCAGGCAAACTCATAAGGGATTTGTCTGTCTTTCCTCTACATTAAGTCGTTTATAAAAGTTTATCTATCAAAATGGCCGCCATCTAAACAATAAGGGAGTTTCTTTCAGACAGGACACGGGACAGGGACTGGCCCCGTTCCCTGTCCTGCCACACCACGGCCGGATAAATCACACGCCAACCCACTGTGCTCCCTGGAAAACAATTAATGGACTTCCTGTCAGCCAAGGTGGCGGCCTCACCAGCCTAAGGATGGAAGTAGGTACAGGGAGAAAGAGAGAGAGGTAGAGAGACAAAGAGACAAAGAAGGGGTAGGGGATTCAAGAGGAGTGAGGGGAGATTCAGACAATGATGTCTGAATTATGGCCGCCCAAACGGAAGCACTCTGTTCTATTAGAAGGCTCTTCAGCTGTTTCACTTGTTGAGGGGAGGGTGGGTTTATTGACAAGGAGGGCATGTCCCCAACTAACACACACTCGCTGGCACAGTTTTGCTTGTATATTTTACACACACACACACACACACACACACACACACACACACACACACACACACACACACACACACACACACACACACACACACACACACACACACACCAACCCGAAACACACACATACACGTAAACACAGTAATAAATCAGCCTGTCAACATAGGTGGAAAGCACTCCATGGAGGGATATAGTCAACGGTATTACAACCTGCTAAGTGCAGCTCTATGTCTCTCTCTCATTCCCTCCCTCTTGTCCTCCCTCCATCCCTCTCACTCTCTCTCTCTCACACAGAGTGAAGGAAGTTGCACCCTCGAAGGACTGTCATCCATGTTTGTTTCCGTAATGAGACGAGAGACCTCAACAGAGGGGCGCTGGGCTGAGATGAGCCTGGTGATGGTAAGGTTCTGGACATTAGGCTGTGAGCCTCCAGACACATATGCTGGGCCCAGTCAAGATGCATGGAGCTTGGTTGACTAGAGCAGGTATAATGAAGAGACTATTAAAAAGCCTGAGTTCAACTTCCACCACATTGTAATGCAGATATGTGAAATATGTATGTATGCTTTCTAGCCTCGGGAAGACTGCTTCTGGCTGATGATAGCTTCATTTGCTTGACGCATTATTGTATCAAAGGGCATGTTCAACCTTCATACGCAGATAGAAAATAGATAACATATCATCATTATTTTATTGACGCGTCGTCAGACCAAGTTTGCGTTCTCTCTGTTCTCTGTGGTCTGGTGATATCTGATGATTACTTATTAATGGCACCCTGAAACACGTCCATGTTGTAAACTTAGCTGCCATGAGCTTTGCTTGTGGCTTGCCCCTGGAAATGTAGCCTGAGGTACATCTCTCGCCTCTGTCAGTCCGGGCGGGAAAAAAAAAGGTTACAGCTGTGGGGTCATCATCCCTGATGAGCCGTTCACTACAGGGAGCCTGAAGAAACCAGTTGCTGAGAGCTGCATCTTGACGATGCTCCACCCACGGCCTCTGTCACTCTGCCCCTCCTCATCCTGCCTCCCCTCCGCCTCTCCCCCCAGTCCTCTCCTTCTTTCTCCCTCCTCACCCTCGCTATTGCAGGCACAGACGGCCTAAATTGCGTCTGACTCTAATGCACTGTGGGAGCTGGCTGCACACTCCGTAAATCACATGGAGTCGCTGACGTTTCCGAGGTGACCGGCTGGCTAATTCTGGACAAAGACTGAGACATAGTCTTTTGCTTCCTGGAGGGCAGGGGGGTACACACTTATCTGTACACACACACACACACACACACACAGTTTCATCTTCAGCTGGATAGGCACAGGGGTGTCCTCTGGAAGTGTTCAGTCGCTCCAGAGCCTACCACTGCTAAACTGCAAGGCGCTTGTTTGCAAGAGAAACCATCAGTTGTAGAGGACCGCAACAGTACTGTAATTAAGTTCCCTTTGGGAAACAAAAGTCGGCAACAGAGAGAGCAGAGAAAATAAACAAGTAGCATGTGCATGATCGGGGCTGTTTCTCCTTCGTTTTATACCGTGCTTGAACAATCTATCTTTAGTTTGTCACACAACAGCTGCCAGCACAAGTGTCTTGGGTCATCCTTTTCTTTACATTCATACATAATGTATGAATCAATACAGAAGTATGTACATTTCTTTCATAACACCAATTGACATCAGAAAGTGCCGATAGGGTTTAGTGCAAGACTATGAGATTGCTGTTATTGTGTAAATAAAGTTCTGTCTGAACCCAACAGAATCATTTTTACTCCATATTTCACCAAAAAGAAGTAGAAGCACCATGTCAAACAGGCTAACCCAGACAACGTGAGCAAACTTCACCATCATGTCAAACTTTGTGCCTGAACCTGGCCCGACACTGTGTTCTGACAGGTCCGGTTCAGGTTCAGGAGCCTCCCTCAATGCCACTGACCTTCAGCACCCCAACTCTACATGCTTTCTCTTGTCTCTGCTGGTTCTATATGGACATTCTATGCATTACATATGCAACATGTGTCACAGTTGAGCCACCATGGAGGGCGATTTCCAGATAACAACCAGGGTACGTGTTGGGCAAAGTCATGCTGTCCTGTACAACTCATAGAGTCTATAAAATAGCTATGCCGTTACTATCAACCAAATAGATGTCTGGAGAGGTTCTGAGAAGCTTACAGTATTTAAGATGATGTTTTGATTTTGACATCTCCAATTTTTGGAAAATGCTGAGGGCGGCAGGGTCACTGTTTACGCCTAGCTCGTTCACCATGACGCCCAGCTGAAAGTCAATAAGCAATGCCTGCGTCCGACGGGCTCAAAAAACAGTCGTAAAACCTGGGATCATTACGCAGCTTCTAAATGTGATTTACTTAAGTGGGGAGTATGTGTGAGACGGAAAGTGCCGGAGGAAGAGGAGATGGCCACCCAGAGAATAATATACCGAGTATTAAACTTTACTGAGCTCAACAAGGGACACGAAAAAGGTAATTGAAAACAATATAAACAATCCATAAAGCTGGATAGACAGGGGCTGACTTGGGACAAGTGGGAGAATGTGAATGTGTGTGCGTGTGTGAGCATCTATGTGTTGGTATGTCTGTGTGTGTATGCTGCACCAGGACGACTTAAATCAGGCTATTGGATATTGGATTATCTTGTTCACACTACAGTGAGTGACAGGACGGGTTAGGAGGGGGGTGTTGGGGGGGGAGCAGACTCTTGCTCCCTGGGGCAAAAGCCAACGACCCACTATCTCCGGCAGCACTGTGCAAAGATATGTTTCCTCTGAGCTGGACTTTCAGAGCAAGGGTTTCTTGGAAATATGTTCCTGCCGGTTGCTAGGAGCACTCTACTGCTGAGGGAATGTGAGTGTGTCACACAGCCTAGATGGCAGGCAGCTAGATGGATCACTCAACTTGAAACATCTTCAAACCCAACGTTGCAAGTAGTGCAGCCAAGGGGCCAAACTTCTTGCACAAAGCTTTCCCCAAACCCTACAAAAGAGCAGAGCTAAGGCTATTTTCAGTGAAGTATTGATCCCTCTCCACCTCCTCTCCCTCTCTCTCTCTGAGAGCACAGGCCATGCAGTCAGACTTGGCATTGGAGTCATAATTATGAAAATGGGCTGCCTTGTTTCTTTCATCTATCTGTACTTTACCAGTCCCTTGCATTTAAAAAGCACTGTGTCACAGAGCAACAAAACACTTAAGGGGTCTCTTTAAAAAAGAGTGGTGTACTTATTGGTGTCAAGACATCGCTTGCCGAGAAATCTGCAACGTGACAGACGGCACCTTCACAACACTGGCCACAAGATTCTCCCAGGTCTCGTAATCCCCACGGCTCCTTTGTGTTGGAAGCTGGCCCGTTTGCTTCTCCTTCCGGCTGTATGAGGGGTTGTGGCAAGATGACGGCAGGGGCAATTGGATTACGGCAGGGGGTTGGGGGGAGGGGGGGGGGGGATTTTGATAACAGCAGGGTGGCATTTGGATGGGTACTGCAGCGCTGAAGGAGCTCCCCCGTTAGCGTTTTGGTACACCCTGGTGGCTCACTGGGTAAGAGCATGTACCATATTTAGGCGGATGCGTAACGCAGGGCCCTGCGTTCCAATCTGGTTAAGGCCGCGTTATGCACCTCTTCCCCTCTCTCTCTGCTTTCCTGTCTCTCTCTCCAACTGTCCTATATCAACAAATAAAGCACCCCAAAAATAAACATCCACCTTTGTAGCTTAGATACTCTCTATAGCACTGGTGACTAACACAAGTTGCTGGGACCGAGATCTCCCCTAGCATTCACTTTAGAAACCTGTTCAGTGCTTTTTGCTGCCATTTCCTGGTGTAAGCCCTAGTCTCCAGTCAGTGCTCCCCTCCCATCTCATCAGCATAGAACTGCTGCATTAGTCAGCCACCATCCCCCCACTAACCCTTTAGATAGACAGGCTTCAAGGGAAAGGTCAGGAGTTTCCGTCTCGTAATGAGAGACCTTTCCTCAAGGTGTCTGGTACGGAGGCTGTCTGTGTTGACAGGTGGGCAGTTTTTTTTTTTTTTTACCTCGAACAAAAACTTTTCAACCGCTACGTTCTTCTCTGACATCCTTGCCAACACTGAAGTCCTCTCAGTTGCATAACATAAACAAGGAGCTTTCACAAAACAACAGCATGAAACTAAAGCATTAGGGAGTCTAGGGAGTCAGGTGGCTGAGCGGTGAGGGAATCGGGCTAGTAATCTGAAGGTTGCCAGTTCGATTCTCGGCCATGCCAAATGAGGTTGTGTCCTTGGGCAAGGCACTTCACCCTACTTGCCTCGGGGGGAATGTTCCTGTACTTAGTGTAAGTCGCTCTGGATAAGAGCGTCTGCTAAATGACTAAATGTAAATGTAATGTAAAGCATCCGATGGGCTTTTCTCATCTATCCACATCCACTCCCTCTTCAGGAGACTTGCTTGTGCCAAAGCAAATGTCACATGTTGACGACTCGGGATTTTGAAGTTAACCCTTTCTGCCCGGGTGTGAGCAGTGATGGGCAGGAGGGGACAGATGTGAAAGGTCAAAGTGTCCTGACAATACAATTAACAAGCTATTAAAGCTGCGTGTTCCTGGTGATGTCTGTTACCTTCACCTATCTACAGATATCTAAGATGCCGTATTGTATGGTCAGTCTGTCACACACACATACACACACACACACACAGGTATACTCATATAAACAGAAACATATAGACAATGGCTATCGTTAACATTTGGACGTTATTGTTTCATGGCTCATTATATAATCACTATGCTCATTGCAATGATGATTTCTTCCTGTACTACACACTCAACATGTAAAGTAAGTGTTGACACTAAACCTCTTAATATCCTCTACTATGGGTCAGGTTATGTTGCCATAGCAGCATATGCTCTTCATTGTGATGCTCTCTATCTTCCCTCAAATATCAAAGCATCAGTGTAACAGCAGACAGTCTATGTTCTGCTACGCTTGAATGAGTTCACTAAAGTAGTTCACTGAAGTAGTAGTACTGAAGTCACTGCAGAAGTACTCACTTTCACTTTGTTTCAAGTTGCAAGAAGGAATGCTACAGTGTTCCTGACATAGCAGAACAGGAAGTAAACAGTAAACCTGTGGACCCGTGTCCAGACAGTCATACAACCATCGGAATTAGCCCCTTTCCCACAATCACTTTAACTAATTAGTTCATTAGGAGAACAGACACAACCTCTGCCCTGGGTCTCCAATTAATTCAAACCTTCGAACAGAGTGTTTTATAGGTGCTTTTCTTACCAAGCAATGATAAGCAATAAATTGTGAGTCCAATTAATGTAGGATCGGTGTAATTAAGTGGTCAGATGTAAAGTGTGGCCAGACCAACTGCTCCCAGAGGAGTCTGGACATGTCCTCGGTAAATAAAGCAGTAAAACACCAGAAAATCTTGATTATCCACTTTGAAAACGTCCCCTCGGGAGAAGAATATCCAGCCCATTTAAACAGGTATTAATATGGGATTTCATCGCTGGAAGTTTTCAAAAAGGCAGCTCCTGGGTGCTCTGCGGTGTGTGGCTGTGGGTTGACCTTCTGACCTCTGAGATAGTTACCAGGCAGCAGGCAACAGGTGGGGTTCATTAGCTACCAATAAGGCTGCAAGGTCACAGTGCAGGTCCCAGTGGAGTGGTTAGACATCTTGCGTTCATGTAACGGTAATTTCCCAAATGAATCTGATTTGAGGTCATTATTTGTGTAGGTCGAAGGGTGAAATGATTATGGGTCACCGATTCACGTTTGACCTTTTGACCCGACTAGAACCTAGCTCAACAGATGACCATTACATGGTATTGCGGCAATGTAAGGACACCAATCCAAACCACTCGTTCTTTGCTTTGTGTACCAGAATGCTGTTCTACCCCATACTGAGACAATGAAGAATACTCTAACTTGTACTTATGAGTTGAAGATATTCAGAGATATGTCATGATCAGTCACACTATATTGAAATCAAATACTTACATGAAGAAATAAAAGTGGATACCACGAAGAAGAAAAAAACATTAAATGCAACATGGACATCTTACTTGGAAGCTGTCCATGTTGCACTCTGTTTGCCCTCATATTAAAGTATTTCAGGATCAGGATATCCAGAGTTTCATGCATGATTCACGAAAGTCCATAAATTTGCTGTTCTCTTCCTCAGAGAGAAACCTCAACACAACAATAGCATTAATGTAAGTGAGACAAAACAGGGTTCGGCCATTCTCTGAGGGAGTTAAACAGGTAGGCTCCGTGCATCACATTATTTACTCTCGGAAGCTTTTCGGAAAGTAATGATTCATGCAACTATGGATGAATCCTGATAACCAAATGTATTTATTTCCTACAGACTTTGGTCAGTTCGATTTATACAGATATTAAAGGTTTTGTTTCTTACAGTGCAGTTGTTCTCAAACTGTGGGGAGTAATGTAGTTGCATGGAAGATAGACACGGATATATTCTTTGACAATAAATAACAAGCTTGTGTTGTTATGGTTCCAAGTACAATAAGCCTCTTTCACACATGTACAGTGAAAGCAAAGTTTTTATCCATCTAGTGTTGGCTGTGAGTCGTTCATTTTCACCTGGACATTTAAGGTTTGAAAAACTAAATCAAGTGTTGAAATATGTCTTCATACATGCTGTCAAGACAGCATGTATGAAGAGGATGTATACATTCACATTCAGACAGATGAACTAATCCCGTTGCTGACTATATTATAGGGTGACTGTATAAATACTGTCTTAAATGCTGGGCCACCACATAAAACAAAGGTTTGAGGTAATTGGCTCGGAGAGGCAATGTGAATGGGTTTGGGATTACTTGCCATGGTAACATGTTTCTGTCTTTCTGTCTCTCTATCTATTTCTCTTTTGGCCTCTGTGTAACAGCCAGCTGCAGTATACTTTTATTCTCCCATTGTTTTGTTCCTGGTGGGGCATATGGAACAATCTTATCACTACAGAAACACCAGTGTCACACACACACGTGTGTCTGTGAGTGTGCGTTTAAGCTCTCTTGTTTGCGTTGAAATTAATTCAGTGACCAAGAAGTGAGCCTGCTCCTATGTGTGTGTGTATGTGTGTGGGAGGGAGGGCTGTAAACAGCCAAATCATCCTCCAGTTGAGGCTGAGTCATCAGCCTCATCACACCTCCCCTCCTCCTTCCTGTTGTCCTTCCTTCCTCTCTCCTCCTCGAAACCGAAAGAGAGAGAGAGAGAGAGACAGACAGACAGACAGATAGGGGAGAGAGAGAAAGAGAGAGAGACAGTGAGAGAGATAGAGACAGACAGATATGGGAGAGAAAGAGAGAGAGACAGGGAGAGAGAAAGAGAGAGAGACAGTGAGAGAGAGAAAGAGCAAACGGATGGCTCCTTCTGCTCCATTAATCTAATGACAATGCCCCGTGACTAAGACCAGCTTAGGAGGCATCACTCATCGCCCATCGGCTTCCCATTCACTTAGCATGCTGCCTATGCATGACTGCAACATGGACAGACAGAGAGGGAGCGCGTGTGTGTGAGAGACAGAGAGAGAGAGAGAGAGAGAGAGAGAGAGAGAGAGAGAGAGAGAGAGAGAGAGAGAGAGAGAGAGAGAGAGAGAGAGAGAGAGAGAGAGAGAGAGAGAGAGAGAGAGAGAGAGAGAGAGAGAGAGAGAGAGAGAGAGAGAGAGAGAGAGAGTGCAAAAGAGAGGAAAAAAGAGGAGCCCTTAGAAACAATAGGCAGATTACATTCCACCAGTGTCCATGGCGACCGTGGGAGGGTGCAAGCCAGGCCTGATAAGCGAGGGAGAGGATTAATGGTACGTAAAAAGTGTGTCAGAATGGTGTTGGCCCTCACTACTAGGCCTTAGCACAGCAGTTTTACCAAAATCACTTCTGATCTGCTCTTGGAAACAGAAACTGGAGAGCAAGAAATACCCACCGAGCCAAAGAGAGATAGCGACAGAGAGAGACCGAGTGAGACAGAGGAAAAATGTGTGTGCCTACACGTGTGAATGTGCGTGCGTGTGTGTGTGTGTGTGTGTAATAACAGGCTCTATCTGTGTCAGTCAGGACCTAATCAAACAGTGTCGGAAGTAAGGAGCGGGTTCTAAAAAGCAGCCAGCCTCTCAGATGTGCGCTGAAGGGATCCCTGGGGCCCCCGAGGAACAGAAGAACCAGTCAATGGCTGTGAGGCGCTCAGGAGCCCTGAGGAATACACCGTGGCACCACTCCCCCTTCATGTGGCTCCTGTGGGACGGCCCAGAGGCGGGCATGGTGCATGTGCAAGCTTTATGCTAACTGGATTGGGAGCGTGTGTGTGTTGGGGGGTGGGGGGGGGGGGATTTGTGTGCATTTGGACATTTGCTAGCGTGTGTGTGAGTGACTGCATATGTGTGTGTGTCAGAGACTGTGTGTGTCTGCATGAGTGATTGTGTGTCTGTGTGAGGGCCTGTGTGTGTGATTATGTGTGTGTGTGTGTCTGTGTGAGTACGTGTATGTGTGTGTGAGGGACTGTGTGTGTGAGTATATGTGATGGTGTGTGTTCTCTCCCTCCAGTGCTGTCCGAGGGAATGCTCTCTCTGCGTGTTAGCAGCTGGTTCTGTAGGATGAGCGGCCCGATTCAGCACTCTCTCTGGGGGGACAGGGAAAAGCTTCAAAATTAGTGAGGGTGTGTGTGTGTGTGTGTGTGTGTAGCACGTGTCAGCACACAGCAGAGAGACTCACATGATGAGGTTTGTTTTCAGGTTGTTGTTATTGAAGGAGAGATTTACAAACACTTTGTGGAAATATAGATACCCCCTCCACTGGTACTTTCTCCCTGTTGACTGGGCTTGTCCTAATATTGAATCTGGATCATGAAATTTGAACATGATAAAAGCCACAGCTGCAATTGATTTCTACATGCTGTATTTCTGTTGGTGCTATAAGTGTCCATCTGTCTGTCTGCATGTCTGTATCCATCTGTCTGTCTGCATGTCTGTATCCGTCTGTCTGCATGTCTGTGTCCATCTGTCTGCATGTCTGTATCCGTCTGTCTGCATGTCTGTATCCGTCTGTCTGGATGTCTGTAGGAGGAGATGGGTCTATCTATTTGTCGGTCGGCATATCTGTATCCATGTGTCTGTCTGTCTGCCTGCCTGTCTGTCTGCTCAGATCTCCTTCTCTCCTTTTCTCCTTTCTCATTCTTACCACACGTCCCCTTCTGTCCCCACATCCCATGATCACAGAGCATACTTTACAGACACATGCAAGGGAGATGATGGTCATCATAGTGGCTGCCATACTTTCAAGGACAAGTGCCACAAATGTGTTAATTGATGTTTTTGTGCACTCGAGCACAACATCCCCCCCGACCGCCCACAACCCAACCCCGTCACTTCCCAGCTCTGCCGCCACCATCGCCACGCTACCTAGCAACAAGGAGGCTAAAAGAAGCTCCTCAAAGCTGGCTACAGCATATGATTAAAGGTCAAATTAAAGACATCAATCCTGTAAAACGAGTCATTCTGAGAGCTTGACATCAAAACACTCCTCACCGTACTACCACTCACCGCAACATTCACACACACTCTTACTGTAGGGATGCACCAAATTCAGATTTTTGGGTACTACTACTACTTCAGTACTACTACTTCCAAAACCGAATACCGAATCCTCCTCCCATCCTCAGTCCATTAACACAGTAAACACATTAATAAAGTAAACATCGTCCACAGCAGTGTATAATAATTTTTTTTACTGTAAAAAATAAATAATAGGCAACATTATGCCAGGAAGACAAGTGGGAAAAACTATTTTGACAATTACCATATGCCTATGTTTTTCGTTCGGATGTTTCATACGCAAATGTTTTAACAGCGGATATGTTGTGTATTGTTTAGGGTCCTTACCACGCGAGATTGCAAATTGAACATTTAGCTCGACTTGAATCGCCTTCTTTTGACTAAAAGTCCTGCCAAACAACACTTTTTCTGCTCACGAGTTCCATCTTCACTTTCTCTCAGCCTACTGCTTTGAACGGTCCACCTACGTAAACACCTTCCCGTAATCAACGGTGGCGTCATTATGTCGACCAGCGTAGCGCGCATAGTGCAAGCGCAGGGTTCAGATTTGGTGAAAAATATACTCGGCCGAATCCGAAACCAAATCCTGGATTCGGTGCATCCCTAGTTGATACTAGTACCCACTCCACATGCTCACACACCCTTACTGTTGATACTAATACCCCCTCCACATGCACACACACACACACACACACACAAACCCTTAGCCTTACTACCACACCACACACACCAGGACTTCTTATCCACACATACAAACTGTGCCTCGCTACAGGCTGGGTTCTTTTCAAGCCGTTATCTTTCCCATTAGCTGTGACATCAGGACATTTGTAATGGCGTGTGTTGTCAGGGGAAAAAGCATACGTCTTTGATCTAGTGCAGTTAAGAACTTTGGTTCTGCATGTTGGGAGACACTAACAGCTCCCTCTCCATGTTGCTCACTCACTCTCTGCTCTATCTCTCTTCCCCTTTCACTCACTCACTCACACACACACACACAAACACACACACACACAACGCAGGTCGTGTCCTCTTAGCTCCAGCTGAAAACACTCGTGACTGTTTAGCGTCCGAATGAAGCTTCCCCTTCCTGATGCTTGCATCTCAAGCTATGACATGTCTTGACTTCCAGACCACTGAATACGTATGGATCTGATGACCCTAAAGGCACATACAGTACAGTCTGTATCCTCCCATGTGCTGTGGGACTGCTCATGTAGAAACAAACCCATTTTCCAGTCTGCACACATTGAGGGAGTACAGTGTGCATCATACTGTATGAGAATGGGTTTGAATACTGGCGACTTCATCCAGTCCAGTATGCCATGTCTGCCAGGGGTTAAATAAACACTGCACAGAATACGTCTCGAGTTTATAGACCTTAACCACAACCTTTACCACTATGAAGTTACAGGCACGTTTGCTACAGTATGTTCTAGTGATGGAGAAAGAAGGGTTAAGGGTTACTAATAAGCCTCCCACCATGGTGAATAAAAAGGGAGCCTGAATGTCTGTCTGTGCATGCTTTTCTATGTGTCTGTACACTTGTGTGTTTGTACATGTGTGTGTGGGTGCAGTACGTTCGGTCGGCTACACGCAGCTGGTTAGTATGCAACATGTACACGTCTATAACCTGAGCGTACATCTACCGGACAGATTATTACTGTTCACCTTTGGCCTGTCTGAACAAAGCCTCGCTTATCTGTTCTCACGCCAGGAGGGAAGGCAAGAAGAAGAAAACTTGGTAATAAATAGAAAATAAACAAACAAAAGTGCTGAGAGGGGAGAGATAACACAAGTCCGGGTCACGGGAAGAGGGAAATGAAATGAGGTATGTACCGCTTGTGCCCGCCAGGATTTATGCCTCCCCTTTTATTATTTCTTTACAGGATAGAACCACAGCAGGAAGAGCAGCAGCCATAACCTTGTGGCTTCTCAAACATTTCAGCAAGTATTGCTAACAGCTTACATTTCCAACAGCTAATAATGGTAACAGCTAACATTGCTCACAGCAAACACTGCTACTGCTAACATTGCTAACAGTGCAAACAGCACCAACGGTGAAATAGCTATGCTAATTCCAGTTATTAGTAGTCTATGCCAAAGCTCTTTGTGCCTCTGAAACAGAAGGAGAATGTGATACGTTGAATTACAGAAGGCGGGAGTCACTGTGGAGCCTAATGACAAGTATCATTAGGTGCGTTCGACATGGACTGACTTCATGCAGCGCTGCAGCCAGTTGCAGGTGGTTGACTTGAAACAGTGAATTCTGGTTAGACTTTTTGTCCGATTTGAGACGGCGCAGAGGCTAGGTCACTGTGACGTAGCCATCAAAGTACCGTGAGATCGATTCGAGAACTGCCGGCTGTGTAGCCCAGCGCATTTTCTCAAGAGCAACTGCACGGGTTCTAATGACGACACAGAATCCATGGATAAAGTTGGACGATTAGACCTCACCTGAATTCCCCTCTCGGTTACCCTAAATACCCCCCAAGCAGCAATGTGGGTCTATTAATTTAAACAAAACGTCTGACCTTAGCAGTGTTCATATTTAGCACAATCCTTATCAGGATAAATGGTGGACCCCAATTATCCATAGTGCTCTGGGATTACAGCAAAGGGCCTCTCTGTTCCTGCCAAATCTCTACCCCACAGCCTCCTCATACTAGCTCCTACCCCGCCCTCGTCCACTCAAGAGCCTCTGGGCCAAAATCTATCTTTGCCCCATTTTTCTGAACACCTGTCACCTCGACTGTTTATGATGGTTAAGCCAAGGTGTGCTTGATCCCTACAAAACCTGTCATTGTGATCGGTCCAAGATCTCATCACCTTTCTCTGTCAGAATGGCAACGTATTTCTCAACATGCCTCTTTAAAGGGATTGAGTGAACCGGGATTCTTTTGTGTTCACTTGATAATTAAGAAGTGTATATAAATGATTCTCTAGCATGGCAACACGTGCTCATTATGGAGGTTAACATACCAGGCTAAAGGACACAAGTCCATGGCTAAGGATGTATAGTTGCATTCCAAACAATCTTAATTTAACCCTATTTACACTGGTGAAGACAAGTGTGGATCAGTGCATGTTAGTGACTAGAGATAGCCTAACACAACCAAATGTTATGTGTGGAATGACCTTATTCTAACCTGCACCATGCAACCCAAAAGGACTGTTGTTCTGGATGCATTAGGTATCGTAGTCACAGCAAAGGTAATCATTTACTTCACCGCAAAGTGCATTTTGTCACCTGAGAGTTTGTCATTACAACATAAATGTGTAGTACCGTCTGAGCTTTAACTAGGACATTGCTGTTGCCACTGTGCAGGGATTTGTAGTTCAGATCGATGATTAATTGTTTGAGTTTCACATCAACGGACTACAGCGGTAATAATTTGATTAAAGACAAAAAGAAAGGAGGTAGGACAAATATCTAGGTAAAGAACTGTTGTACTAAAAGCTGTAGATCACAGTCCTGTTGGAAACGGTGCTAATATTTCCTCAAAGGACTCGACCTCCAATAAATAACGCTATTGCATTTAATAAGCTATCTCGGTTAAAAATCACAGGCTCCTTAGCTTCTATCCTTTCACCTAATTAATCAGGGGCAGCAGGCGCACAGTTGCTTGTGCACTCTGTCCTGTATTTTGTACCGCAGGAAAAAAAAAAATCCCTGTCTCTAATTAGCTGAGATGATCTATTTTTCCTAATGAGAATTGATGGCTTTTCTTCTGCTCCGCAAAGCACTTTCTCTCTTCCTGCCTCTTTTTCTCCTCTATCCCCACCCGCTCCTACCAGCCCCCGCCGTGCCCCAAGTGCAAATCAGCGTCCGTATATAGAAAAAAGGAACACCAAATGAGGCGGCGTGCATGATTAATGGACTTAATTTTCAGAGGATTTGACTTGACGACGATAGCCCACTTCACCGCCAATGCTTTCTCATGATTACATTTAGACTGTGTCAAAAAGTCATGCAGCTCACCAGCAAGTGGCCCCTGCCTTTTCACTACCCCCACCCCCCACCTGCATTCCATCTCTCCTTATGGCAACCTACCAACTTCACTTATATCAAAACATTTCTAAGTAACCCCGCACATTAAATACAAAAAGGAACAAGGCGCTTGAACAAAATAGAAATGTTCTCTAAGGGAGGATTACTAGCATGACACTTGGACTTCATTCAATTCAATTATTTCCATATATCGATGCCAATACACACCAAATCACATAAAAGGTAACACACTTTTACAAATATTTCACTAGGTAGAGGCACTTTGCGAGAACCACTGCACTAAAACGGAGCAGCCTACTACTGTGAGGATCGCTCACCCTGTACTCTGTCAACACAAAGATGGCTGCTCTCTCTGTGTGGCTTGGCAAGCCCTGGCTAATGCTGTGTAAACACACTGATTCTGCTTCTCCCTGCTGCAGATTTAACATGTGTTAATATTACATGAAGCACGGGAGCCCTTTGATGATGTAAGCACATGCTCAAACCAGGACTTTCCCTTGAGGCACCCTTTGAAAAGCCTACAATGCTGACGGCAAATGACCACTGTTGGTTTCAAATTAATCCGCTGCGACAACTTATTTTGACCAAAAAATCCTGATATGATGAATATAAAACGACGAGAAATGATTGAGATGATCAAGATGCAGGACAGCTGGTTCATAGCCACGGAGGGCACTGAGTGAAAATCAAAGCCCATCATTAGCCAGTTTCCAATCTAATTGCTATTCAGGTCTTCCTCTCTGGACCACGGAAGGGCGTCTGTGTTTAATAGAAAACCCCTGACCCGCTCATCATCTGGCATTGAGCGAACATGTTCATTTAAAAATAAATAAAATGGTTTGTTTCTGAATAGAGACCATAACACTTTCATTGATAGTTTTCCTTCCCTGTTCTCTTTATTTCTGTCTATTCTGTCTCTCTGGACCATATACTATTCTGTCTTTTGGTCCCATATCTTCCTCCAAGACTGACTACAATATCTGACTACATATGACTATAATTATGGAATCTAATGTTCAAAATTGAGAAGAGTAGTTATCTGGTTAAAAGGAATGTGTTGTCAATATGAGGCTTGCCTGCAGGATAGTGCAGCTACATGCCATCAGGTTAGCTCTCAGCGTTTTCTAAGAATACCTTTTCAGAAAGCCTTCAGGAATGCCTGAAACATCCTGCCACAGCACTTTGTAAAACGAGAAGAATGAGGATGAGGTGGGACTAAAAGACAGGAAAATATACGGGCCAGAAAGAAAGAAAGAAAGAAAGAAAGAAAGAAAGAAAGAGAGAGAGAGAGAGAGAGAGAGAGAGAGAGAGAGAGAGAGAGAGAGAGAGAGCGAAGGTAGAAATTCTGAATTAGAACCCTGAACCCTGCCTACGGGCTGGATAGATGGAGAGATGAGAGAAGGAGGAGAAGCAGCCATGTGGAGGGATCTCTACGCTCCTTCTCTCACCTGTGCGCTCAAGGCCAATTTTCCCAGCGTCCATCTGGAACCTACCTCCTGTGAGTGTCCGTGGAGAAAGGCCCTTCATTAGTGCCTTCACCAACACATGATAACATCTCAGCTCAGAGCACCACCACAGGGGAGACCTGGGTAATGGAGCGGGAAACTGGCTGCAATCACAAACACACAGTGCACACACACACACACAAAGATATATATATGAACTCACACACACACTTAAATCCGTTTCTAGCTTTAACCTCTTTATTAGCAGGATGTCTCTCCCCCAGCGCCCAGTCAGAAACTAAAAGGTCTCTGTCAGCCTGCTGGACTTCTCAGCTGACTTTGCTATACTGTAGCTGCAGGCTCTCACTGAAGGCTGTTGCTGTGTTTTTAGTGTGTGTGTGTGTGTGTGTGCACGCGTGCTTAACGTCAGCTCTGAGGGATGAAGGGTTCAGGTGTGTGCAGGTAAGCATGCACGTGTGCAGGGCAGAGCCCCCGCTCTTGACGGCCGTGTGACAAAAGGCCAGGATGCAGTTTCTTTTACCCCCTCGAAAAGTCATGGATGAACTCTTTATTTCTGTTTATACATTTTTTCTTTCAAAATACAAATACAAAATTCTATTAAGCTCCAACAATGAACCCATTTCATTTTGATATCACCACTGAAGAGGAAGGTATGCTAATGCCTGGCCTCCAGCATCCATCTTGCCAGCTACAAAGATGGTCAATTATTTTTCACATCTAAAGAACCCTGCTATGCTGCATCTTCATATTATTGTTGTATAGGAGACAATGTCAGCTCTGACCAAGTATTAAGGGATGTCCAGATGGGGCTTCCACCATTGTGGCCTTCTTAGTCACTATTTTATTTTAGTCAGTATATTTTAGTCTTCTTCTGTCAGTGCTGTGCTTTTCGAGAGAGAGAGAGAGAGAGAGAGAGAGAGAGAGAGAGAGAGAGAGAGACAGAGAGAGAGAGAGAGATATGTCACAATGTGCTGGATCCCTTACTACGAAGGCCTGTATAAGCTTGATGTGTAAAGTGTATGTGTGTCTTTCACCTGTATGCATTTGTGACTGTGTACTGTACAGTATGTGTGAGCAGACTGCCACCATGCATGTGCCTACACCCCTGCTGTTTACAGGCCTATGGAGCATGCACGTATTTCTGAACGTTTATGGGAATCAATTCCTGTGTCTGTGTGTCTTTTTGCGTGTGTGTGTGTATGCATGTGTGTGCAATGGACAGAGACTATGCGCTTGTGATAAGACAGAGGGTCCTGATTCCCTTCCATCCTTCAGCGACGCATGATGAAATGGAGATAGACTTTAATTTGAGTTTTATGGTGCGCGGGAGCAGAAGGCGAGGGGGAACAGGCACTTGAGGGCCGCTTGGCCTGATGGGTAATAACTCCAGACGCATTAGAGCCGTGTCTCATATTTACTCCCCTTTCTAGACAAGAAGCTACTACCCACCACCTTCTAATCCTTCGAGTGTGTGTGTCACTTCCGCACTGGGCACCACACAGACAGATAAGGCTTGTAACATGCCATCATCAGATACTGTATGTAGAGGTGCCTCTGCCTCACTACACAAAACAATTTCCTGTGCTAGCAAGACATATTTGTGCAACATTTATCTAATGGCAGGCTGGGTGACATAGACGATGTCCTGACTCGACACTGTCAAGGTGTCTCCGTGCTTGTGTCAAATACAGTATGCTGTGCATTTTGAAGACCGTTTCCACATTTCTGTTACAAGTGTCTGAGAAGGGGGTATGGGCGAACAAACTGTCATGAGCCTTCCTTCAGTCTGAAAGCAAGACCTAGATCTTTGTTAATAATTCGGGGAGATGAAGAAAAAAAAAAAACATCCTGTTCAAGAAAAGAAAAAAGAATATCAACTCCAAACAGGGTCATTTGTCTCACAACTGACAAGATAAAGGCCAGTGTGTACTCCGAGCACCACCATTACAGGCATAGGAACATATTTAAACATGGCAAATTCAACCATATCCATCCCAGGGACACAGCAAAGACACGTAAATCAGCCCCAGAGAGATGCATGAGACGCACGGCCGTCCGTCTCAGCGCCACATGGGATGAGCCGTCATTCAAAGTACTGTAAGTGGTCGCTGTATTACGTTAGGAGTGAGAGGGTACGGGTTCGAGCCAGACACGTCAAGTCTTATCTCTCCTCCCTCCACTCTTTTGTCATATTTAATCTGGTGTAATCCACTTAGTGTCACATTGGAGGCAGGCACGGGGAAGGGGGGGTGTTTCTGCAACCCGTTCACCACGCAGCGCAGTCACTCTCCCCCGTGAGGGTGTTTTTGTCTCGACGCTTGGCGTGGTCCGCCTATTGAGCAAGCCATTCATGTTGGTGACTCTCAGCTGTGCGTGTTGCGCCGCAGTCATCTCGTATCATCAACGAGTGATACCCTCGTTGAGGTGCCGTGATGACGATGACTCCAGGACTCACCACTTTGTTTCTGGAGTGGTACATTTGTCAACTTACTTTGCATCACTCTCTCTGTCTCTTTCTTTCTCTGTCTCTCTCTCTCTCTCTGTGTGTACCTCTCTCTCTCTTCCCTCCCTCTCTGCCAGTCTTTTTCTCAAAGATCAGAGGTGTGACTGAAGCAGCCCTCAGAACAGAGCTGTCAGATTGAGGTGATGTGCTGTGCTGATTGTGTCCCTCGGGGCTGTGAATGTGCAGACAGATAGGACCGGTACTAGACAGCCAGCCAGACTGGTGCTAGACAGACAGACTAGTGCTACACAGACTGGTGCTACACAGACTGGTGCTAGACAGACTGCTCTGCAGACGTCCTGACCCACACTCCACTGGCAGAGCTCCTTCACTGCCCCACCTTCCCCTGGCCAGGACAACGACACAACGCCACCATTTCTTTTCTGAGAAGGTCCGTTCAACCAGACCGAATCCTCCAGATCTCGCAAAGCAGACCTGTTTGTCCTGCAGGAGAAGAAGAGGCCAGCTGGGACCTTGTACATAGTCTGTTTTCCAAACAGTGGTGAACACGGATGAAGACAGTTATGTTCCTGATAATGAAGAGTCTCTAATTCAGGGTGGGTGAGCGCCCAAGGCTAAACAAATGCGTGGAAATGCTTTGCACAGTAGCCGCTGAGCTGACATGCGCTGTGTTTCCAGAGAGCTCATAGCCACTGAATAAATCATCAAAGTAAATTGAAACACATCAACCTGAGAAACTGCTGAAGAACTGAAACTAACAATGCAGATGGGACTTCCTCCCAACATGGCCGTCCCCCTTTATACAAGGACAACATTCCCCATGAAAACACCTCCAATACTATGACTTAAAACACTGAGCTTTACCCTTTTTTAATTACCCTTAAAGCACCAGCTATGAGAGACAGATACTGTCCTCCGACAGCCAAATTTGAGCTTAACATCACTATGTTTTTCCTGGTGCAGTAGCAACCAGCTACCCAGCAGTGAGATCCCTTATTGGCGATCACCCGTGGCGGTATTGATCAAATTACTTGGCGTCCCTCTTTTGTCACCTTAAAGCGGCCGTTAATCCTCTGGTGTCACCTGTGACTGCTGAGCTGGGAGGTTTACTGACACTGAGCCCAGAGGAGGGGCTCTAGTTTGTCCTTATATCTCATAGTCTCATCCACTCCCCCCTCCCTCCTCCCTCCACAGCTCCCTGTGGTCTCCCCTCCCTCCGTCAGATAAACCCAGCAAAGATGGGGAGTCTCTTTGATACATACCCCCTGTCACATGACTTATATCTCTTGGCCAGGAGATCTGACGATAAGTAGGATAGGGGTGACGATATATCTCCTCCGTAACTGCCCTCTACCCCCCTCCTAGCCCTACCTTGCTCCATGTGCTTCTACCATACAGATTTCCTCAGAGGCCCATAACTGTGAGGGTGGGGAGGGTTACGTTGAAAGGAAATTAGGGAAGGTCTGGGTCATCACAAATAGACTCCCAACAGCTCTAACAGCCATCCATCTCCCCTCCTCCCCTTTCCTCTGTCTCTTCCTCCTCATCCCTTCTTTCCCCTCCCTCCCTTCCTCCCTCCCCTTTCCCTGCCTTCACCCCTCCCTCCCTGGTGTGTCCTGCACAGATCCTGATACGCTGCACCTCCACAGGAATAATATTTACTGCGGCAGTCCGTCTCACAGCGTCCGGCACTGAAGGCCAATTCGGCATTGATTACATTCAACCCCGTATGGATCGTGCATTATCATTGGATTTTTCCCTGACTCCCCTCACTCCCAGACTGAGGTCACAGCTGTAAATCCCACCGACGGGGTTCTAATGAACTGATGCTGCAGAAATGAGCAGGGGGGGTGTTGTACTGAGAAGGGCAGGGACCGTTACCTCTGTTATAGATTATTATTAATAGTTATAGATAAAAGCTAGACCGAGACCGCATGCTCACGAAAAATTTATTAATTCAATTGTATTTCACCCCCCCCCCCCTTAATGAAAATGGTTTTGATATTTGGATAATGCTTGATCAAAGTTTACAATGTCTTCAGAACTCTCAGGGTACATGATTTAACAAGATAACAGTAAGGATAAATGATGACATATTGGACCACAGCACTGCTCACTCCTCCAGCCATCCAAGGGCACTCCCCCTACTGTACATGGGCTCATGTTCATGGTTCATGTTTTTCATGTTGTTTAATTGTAACTTGTTTAACTACATGCTCTTATGGTTCTTCCCTTTGGGACTTATTTGGTTTTCACAATGTATGCTTCATATTTTGGCTGCTCGCAATGTTCGGGGCTATCTTGTTGTTATGATCAGTGACCTATGCACTCTAAAAGAGAGACCTAAAGCTCTCTCTTGGAAGTCGCTTTGGATAAAAGCGTCTGCTAAATGCATAAATGTAAATGTACAATTTATCATCAATACAACATTGATGTTTACATACAAATAAATTAGGCCAAAGAGATAACAAAGAAAACGCGGAACAGTGAAGGACAATTCTGGAATATTCAGATCAATAGAAAGAGAAAAGGACCACAAAACAGATTAAATGACATCAAGGGATGACATGCAAATACAATGCAGCAAGGCCATTAAGGCTTATAACAAACAGACAAGGCAAGGACACTAAGGACACTGTGTAAAAGGTATGTTGGAGAAGGGAGATTCTGGCCCTGAGAGGATAGGGTTGAAAGGTTGTTAGGATGGTGCCACCCATAGGAAATCAAGGGAATCAGTAAGGCCGTGTCCGAGACCTCACTACCAGAAATAATTGGAGTGGACATCCGCCATGCTGTAGTTCATTTATAGACATGAGACAACCCTGATAAACAAAGAATAAACTGAAAAGTTGCATGAAAAATACAATAATAACTATAACATGCGCCTAGTCCATGAAGGTGACATTGATGTACAATGGAGAAGAAAGAAAATAAAAAAAATCAACAGCCTGACTGGCAAAGGACTGGAGCAGCTGATTGGACGTGAGGAAACCTGGGTTGAGGAGGCCAGGGGCCTCCATCAGCACAAACCGAGGAGAGAGCAGTATCCCTTTCAAACGGGCCGCAACGGAAAAAGGCCCCAAGGATGGTCCATAATGAGCCCTACACTGAAGGTCGTTCAGACGGCGTTGAGCCAAGGTCAGGGACGAGCCGCTGCTCCACATTAGAATGGAGGCAGTGTGTGAAGTCTCTGCCATGTACAATGGTAGCGAATGTAATTTGTTTGGGTGTAAGAAAAAAAACTTTTTTTGTTTAAGGTATTTTGATAGCCAGGACTAAATAATGTCCTTCCTCGGTTTCAATTAATGAGAACATGGGTTTTGGCCATCGCTAATAGAATGGGCACTTAATGGGGGGTGGAGGGGGTTGAGAGAGTATCAATTATGATTGAAGATGAATGTGACTGAGCTAGAGAAATGTGTGTTTGAGTGTGTGTGTGACTTTTACTGTTGAATTACTGTTTATGCTTCGATATGTGTGCCCCTTAGTGTGTGTGTGTTTATGTGTGTGTGTGTGTGTGTGAGTGGGTGTTAGGGAGCAGTAAAGCCTGGATCTTTGAAGATCAGCAGGTGCCCGTTCAGAGGCTGCAGGGATGGCGGGTCAGGCTGAGGTCACTTTCATTAGGACCAGCCCTGGGATTTAATGAGACCTGTATAGCCCTGGCCATCACACCATGAACACAGGGATACCCTCTCACTATCCTGCAGCAAGCTCTCTCTCTCCCCCTTCCATCCTCTCTTGCCTCTCATCCTCTCTCACCTGTCCCATCCTCTCTTCCTCTCTCTATTCCTCTCATCCCCTCATCCTTTCTCTACTGTAACCTTTTCCCCTTTCCTCTCTCTTCCTCTCTATGACTAAGTGCTTCAGATAGTTGAAGTTGGGCCAGAGTGGGGTGAGGTACAATATCATCATTATGAGGAGTGTAAAGCTTGTCAGAAGTCATATATATCACTCCCTTGCATGCCTGGGCACACTGATGGAGCCTGGGACTGGCCTGCCAAAAAATGGTCTCAGCCCCCCACCTAAGGAGCTAGAGAGACTGTGTGTGTGTGAGTGTGTGTGTGTGTGTGTGTGTCAGTGCACGGTATGTGCATGAAACCTTTTTTGGACTGTGAAGAGGGTGTCCACCTCGAAAGCCCCAATCCCATTTTGGTTAATTAAGGTCAGACCAAACTGGATAATAAACATTTCTCTTTCCGACTCCGGCACAAGGTCTACTGCATTACTCCATCATGCTGCGGCCCCTCCCACTCTTCTCCCAGCCAATCAAATTATCTCGTAGGTAATTAGTGGCTTCCTGGCCCCTGTCAGGGCAGGTGATAATGAGAGTGATGTGATTAGGATGAGGGTTCAGGGTGAACCTGTGTACTCAACAAGGTGAGCAGAGAGAGGGGGAAGGGGAGAGAGAGGGGATGGAGAAAAAAGGAACAATTATACAAAAGAGTGAAGGATAATGTCTGATTAGCGAGACAAAGTGATGTTTATATAATATTGAAATAACATTGAAAATTACAATAAGTGATGGCAATGTGGATGGCGACTATGCCAGCTTTGATTATGAAGCATCACGAGGTTTGGCCTGGATCAAACTGGTGCCTGTCCTAAGAAGTCGAGCTCATTGCCCCCATCCTGACACGCAACCGGTCCCAAGAGGATGATAGAGGATTAGAGTTGTGTGTGTGTGTGCTCGTTCACACATGTATAATCAAACGTGCATAACCTTCAAAATAACCAGACAGAGATAAAGCTTTGTGTGGTTACAAAACTGCTCCAGCCCTGTGCATGTGCATCCAACAACAAGCCATTCAGGGCTAACAAACCCATCTATATTCATACCTGTATATCCATTAGCAGGGATACTGCAAAGCTGTCCATGCTTTCAACAGTGAGCAGAACACAATATGCATCTGTACACACATGCTGAAGGCAGACTATGTATGGAGACGGGAAAAGATAATTTGCCTTGCTTCCCTGCCATGCATACCATATCGGCAGACATAGGTACTTTCTGATGCTCTCTGATGCTATAGGACTGTAGCTCTGAATAAAAATGGCCCTAAATTAAAAATGTATGCATGTTGTGAGCTTCCCTATGACTGAACATGACCTCACGTGGGACATTTTGTAAAATGAATGCCTGATTATAAGTTTGCATATAGTATGCATATACAGACAGGCTCAATTGTATTATTACCCTTACAGCTCATTGAAATAATTATTCCTTCCTTCTGAAAAGTGATGTCATTATTAAACGCTATTTGCATCGTGTATACTTACATGCCTTTGGTATGTCATAAATTGAAGCAAAAGTGTGAAAAGAGATGAATTATTCCTCATTCTACCAATATATTGTAAAATTTCCAGGACAGATTAGTTAGTAGCCCTTAGAAATTATAAATAATTGGATTATCGTGATTTTCCCAAACAAGTAGTTTATCTAATTAGTATCGCACGTCTCCAATCTTGTGATCCGTCATTCAGCCTATTTAAATGTAGGAAAGTGGTTACTTTGTCATTTTGTATCCTTGGTGCACCACACCAACATGGAGCAGAGAGAGCAAAAGAGAGAGTTGTCTGAGGAGATGAGAAAGAAAATAAAAGACCAGCATGGTAAAGCTACAAGACTGTCTCAAAGAAGCTTGATGTTTCTGTGATAAGATGTTGCAAATATTATTAAGAACTGTAGTCAACCTCCCTCGGCACGGCCTCAAAAGAAAAATCGACCCCAGACTGAACAGAAGGATAGAGTGAATGGTAAGAAAGTAACCAAGGATAACTGCAAAAAAGATTCAAGCTGAACTCCAAGGTGAAGGTAGACCAGTTGCTGAATGCAACTGAATCACTTTTTGAGTGACAAGGAACAATACTTATGTTCTTTGGACAGATGAGTCAATACTGGAGCTTTTTGGCAAAGTCACATCAGTTCTATGTTCGCAGATAAAAATAAATAAATAAAAGCTTTAAAAAAAAAAGAACACTTTAAACTCAGTGAAACATGGAGGAGGCCCAGTTATGTTTTGGGGCTGCTTTGCTGTGCCTGGCACAGGGTACCTTAAATCTGTGCAGGGCACAATTAAATCTTAAGACTATCAAGGCATTCTGGAGCAAAACGTATTGCCCAATGTCAGAAAGCTGTCTCAGTCACAGGCCATAGATCCTCCAGCAGGACAATGCACACAGCTAAGAGCACCCAAGCATAGATAAAAACACAGTTCTGAAGTGGCCTTCTGAGTCCTGATCTGAATCCTATCAAACATCTATGGAAAGAGCTGGAACTTGCAGTCTGGAGAAGACACCCATCAAACCTGAGCCAGCTGGAGCAGGCTGCTCAGTAACACGAGCACAAGTCAGTGAGAACTCCAGAACACGTTGGATTGCAGTGATTGCCACTAAAGGTTGTGCAACTAAATACTAGGTTGAGGGTCCCATAATGTTAGTTTTTGTAATGATTGTTTTACTATTTACAATGTTATGTTAGAACAGCAAAGTCTGATATGTTAAATATTGAATAAACAATAGTGGATGCCAATAACTTTTGTCACTTTTCAGTTATTTCAGAAGAAATTCTGCATTCTTAGTTTTTTGGTGGAGGGGTGCCAACACAAATTGGAACAGGTCTGTATATTTCCACTTATACATACAACTTCTGTGTTTGTATGCGTATGTCTGTGCTAAGCTACACTGTCAGCCCTGGCATCTTGCATGAATGTGAAAGGCTAAATGCTTTTATTTTAATACAGCTACCATACTGCAAATAATTTTGTAACATTTTGCCTGTTTCAGGTTGGACTGAAATAGGCCAATGAATGCAAAGGCTGGGAGTTAATGAGGCTAGAGTATAAACTGTGTGTGTATAGGGGCATGTGTGTCTGCCACTCTGTCTGTTTGACCATCACATGGTTACTCTGGGGTCACTGATACCAGAAACACTTGTATCACTCAAGAAACACCTACATGAATCACTGAAACAAGTTACTCAAAGACAATGTCATAACCACATTGTGAAACGGGATGGCGTCCAAATGTCCCTTTCTCCATCAGCAGACAGGAGTTGCGGCCACGAGCACTGTGGCGACCCCGGTGCACACTAAACAAAGCTGTTGTCAGTTAGAGAGCAGTCTGAAGGCCTGAGAGATATGAGTGTTGTCACTACGACCCCGGCACTGTCTAGCTCTTTACCCTGCCAGGAAACAACCCACTCCACATCGATCCGGCGCCCAATTACACGTCTGGAGAATGGACATATGTCATTTAGGCTGTTTGCTTTTGCTGCCACGTGGTGTTACTTCTGGTGGAGTGGCAGAGCGGGTTTGATCCTTTAATTTCACAGAGAGTGAGTGTGTATGTGTGTGTGTGAGTGTAAACAAAAGGTTCAACAGGCCTTTATGTGAATACAATATATGTATTGTTGACGTGCTGGACTACATCAAAGCTAGTGGCCTGTTCTGTATATTGACAATGGAGTAAAGCATTATGGGCTTTTCCAGCAATTACTTTGAGAGCTTTGTCTTTGGACACTGTGAGTATCCACATTCAAGTGCACTAGAAACACATTATGTTAGGTGGCGCCCCAAGAATGAAGACACTTTTGTGATGAAAGCTTTGAGCACTCCCTGTAAACCACTAGCATTCAATGTCAACAGCAAACCTGTGATGGGCGCAAGGCGACTTCCTGTTTATTTGTGCTTTGACGTGTCATGACGTACCTCCACCAGCTTGTTGGCGTGCTCGCGGAACACCTGGGCGTACTCCTTCACCTCCTTCTCGTTGCCGCTCTTGGCCGCCTCGATGAGCACCAGCAGTGGAACGTTGGTCTCCAGGAAGGAGTCTGAGATGTGGTCCATCACCGCCTTCCTCAGCTGGGGGGGAGGAGAGGGGGGTTAGTGGGACCAAAGTTCATTCAACTTTTTCGCTGTTGTGTCCTTATCCTGACCGTGAGGTGCGTTTGAATGCACCTCACGGTGCAATGTATGAGTGCGTTTCACTTTGTATGTTTGCGAAATGGCCGTGGACATATTCTTTCATAATATGGACTCAAACATTGTAAAAGCTAAACTTTTGACTGTGTATGGATGCATACAACCTATAACACCATAACAATTCTAAGAGACTGTTACCACCAATCCTTCAGTTTTTTTACCCCGTTGCCTTTTGGCAGGCGATACCAAAGCATTCGGTCTCGCACACGCAGACTGGAGAATAGTTTCTTTCCAAGGGCCACCAGGCATCTGAATGGACATTGATACACGCTCGACACTTTCTAACTAGCCACTTTACACACTGTCACTTTCAGCTACTGGTTGCACAATCAGCAATATTGCACTAATTTGTTACCCCACTTGTCTTTAGGTTAGTATAGGTATATAAGGTTAGTATATATTAGTATGTGTATTAGAGGTTTAGTATACTGTATTGTATATTATTTTGTTTTTAGGAGGTTTATTTTATTATATTTGAGCTTATCATAGGTGTAATCCAGGTTGTGAGTACTTATATGTTATGCCAGGTTGCTTTGCGTTGTGTTGTCCTAAGAATTTCAGTGAACCAGTCTGACCCTGTGTTGTTCTGTGCATCTGACAATTAAAGACTTGAACTTGAACACTGTGTTCATGTGTATGGTCCCCTTTTTGTGTTGAGAGAGGGAAAGAGAAAGGGACAGAAAGGGATAGAGAGATAAATAGCTACATAGAAAGGAAACATGCATTGAGTCCATGAGGAAAGATTCACAAGCGGCAGTAGGGCCAGAATGGACAGCCGGAGTCATAAAAATGGCCGCCCGAAAGTAGTCATGTTCCCCATGAGGCCTTTTACGAGGGTGTGCTCCATGGCTACTATATTTGTTTATAGAATCATTTTGTGCTAAACTGGCAGAGGGCAGGCTCTTTTCTCTGCTCAGTGCTAAATGGACACTGATGGTATTCACAGTTTCAGGATACTCAACAGTGAAACAGACTGGAGGGAATTGTGGTAAAAATGACAATAGACAGGTGCTTCATCTTAGAAAGAAAGCCAGTTAGTCTCACAGGGCTCTGGAGAGATCTGCTACTGAGGCAGACAAACACACACGCACCCATGCAGACACACACAAACACACAAACACACACATACACACACACACACGCGCATGTGTTGTCATCTTTTTAGACTGTACTGTACCTAAATTGTACTGTAAATTTGTCTTCTTGCACAAGTACAAAGAACAACTGCATGGGACTAATTAACTATTTTAAATGAAGCCTTCGGCAGTGGGAATTTAAAGGACTTGAGAGGACATCATTCATAATTAGCTGTAAAGAAAACATTATTGCTGCGTGTTCCTATATAAAACATTTAGAGGGCGGTGGTGGACAAGGAAGGGGTTGGAGCACCAGTGATTGACAAGGGCAGAATACTGCTACCCAGCAATAATTATCAGCGCGTCAAGCAATTAAAAACTTAACTATCAGTGTCCACAGACTTTAATGATAAATTATGGCTTCATGACGTGTCAGTATGGACTACACAACCTGCTTCTTGGAGAACAGCTAGAGGAGCATCTGGCCAACACCCAGGACATAATCCAAATACCCCAAACTACCTTTCTCATATTCTTTTTCTGGCAATGATGGGAAAGGGGCAAGAAAACAATGCCCATCTCCAGTATTGAAACTGGACATACCTAGAAGTTAAAAGTTGGCAGTTGAAAGAAAATGATGGCGTGAGAAAGAGAGAGAGATGGAAAGAGAGAGAGATTAGGTACTGTATTTCAATCTTAGGGCTGTGTTCAATAGGCAAGGCACCTGGGCATGAAATTCAGAAAAAGAGGAGGGGATGGAGGGGTGGGGGGCAGTGAGGAGAGTTGATGCAAGGTAATGATCCCTCTCCCACTGTGCCAATCATCTCATCTATCCCTCTTAATGAACCCTGGCTGCTTTGCTTAATAACCTTTAATAAAGACTTGTCTACTAAATAAGACTATTCTCTCTGCGTTTCTCTGTGCTCCATGCCAGAGGAAGTGGCGTCTCAACAGAAGGGTTGTCTACTGAGAACGTAACATGGTGCTACAATGCCTTAATCTCTCCAGATCAAATACTGTACAATCAATGGAAATGACCTGGAGTGAACTTGTTGACCGTTCTTGACACAGTTGGTAGATTAATCAGTTGTAAATGCCTCCATGCTTTAGGCACTGTCTGCCTGAAGAGGGGGTAGGAACTGACGATGAGACACCAGACTGGGAGAGGATGACCCTGTTCCTCCATCTCTGCCTGCACCTTCAGCATCCTGGCGCCCACACCACACCCACACATCCAACTTCAGTCTTTCAGACCTCTGTCTCCCTCCCTCTTTCTCTCTTTGGGCCAGCTCTCCCTCATACATCATGTGGACCTCTTGTGTGACGACAGAGACAGACTTCAGGAGTTCAGGAGTACTTTTGACGAGGGGAAGAAGTAGCTTGAAGGGACAGACTCAATTGTAATCCATGCAGACAGTTTGAGTCCACAAGCTCAGAGCGGGTTGCGTGCTGAAGACAAAGCCTTTTTCACAGACCATAAAGTCCTCCAAAGGTTTTTATTTCCTTCCTTCCTCAAGCCCTTCTAGTAACCTTTGAACTGAGCTGATGTCTTTTCGAAACGGTACGACCCAATTACAGGCAATCCCAGAACTCCACTTCAGTTGAAAACTCTTAATGTCTCCATTGTCGTCAATGGAATCGCAGTTTCCGTCAAGTAATCTCACTGCTAAATTGGAAAGAAAAAGGGGTCCAACTTGACAAAGAGCATGTCACAGATTTTTTCCTGTCTGCAAAAACAGGGAGAGGAAAATTGGAAATGGTAAGGACAGGGGGAACGAGTGCTTGAACGTAAATTGCTTTCAGCGACTTCTCCCCCAAAATTTTGATGGCTTGTGAACTACCTGTACTTCACACTACCCTCCTCCCTTATCCTCATCCCTCTTTTTCATGTCTTCTCATCTGTGCCATGACTTTGTGGAGGAATACAGAGGTGATGCAGTGATGTCTGCGCAGATAAAATGGTAACAGTTGAAAACAATAAAGATGCAAGATCCATATACTTAACAGCTGCTGGGAGATGGATATCGCCACAGTTCACTGATAAGATGGAGTGTTTGTGATCTTCAAAAATGAGATTAGCAGCTTATTTAGCAAATTAGATTTTTTTTATGAGAAACTGTGATGTTCTTATTCTTTGGCGAAGAGAAGGAAAGGGCGGGGGAATTAGGAACCTGTTCATACACAAACACAAATGTCAGAGGGAATTGATCTAAGGGATACTTCATGACAGTCTCTCTCTCTCTGTTTCATAACATGCCACCAAATATTGTGCCAGCCGGTGCTAGGCATGGTGCATGTAGACTTCACATCTGAGATGATGGCATTTACACAAACAACACAGATGTTTGTGTAAATGCACACACACAAACACGCACAAACACAGGCCGTTTCAAACGCACACACAAAATGGAAATAAATGATAAATAAAAGAGGTACCTATCAGAGAGGTAACAAGGATAATCCAATTATGAAAAGGGACAACAAAAATCATTGCAGGGCTTTTAAAAGTAGCATTAAGGCTGGTATTCCCCACGGCACTCTACTGCGCTGCTCTTGTGATTTAGCCCAGATAGCCTGAGGTACCTTGGGGTCAGTGTCGGAAAGTTTCTTATTAAAATGTCAAGAGCAATCGCAGGATAAATGGGCGGGTGGGCCGTGGCTGGGAAAACAGCCTGTGCAAATCAAAATTAAGTAATAGCGTTCATATTTGATATTGGCTGTCTGTGTGAGGATGATAGGTGAGGGACCAAGGGAGAAGGGGAGGAGTGGAGGAGAGAGAGAGAGAGAGAGAGAGAGTGGGATGAGAGATATTGGAGACGTACTGTAAGAGGACTTTGTGTTTGAGATATCAAACACAAACCGTGTGTAGGCACAACCTTGTTGAACCCAGGTGAGAAACCAGTGATGCTACAGCTACAGGACCACATACAGCTACTGAGCCGTGGCTGGGGAAATAGCCTAGCCTAGCCTAGCCTTGGTGTTGGGTAGATACTGTGTGGAAGCGGATAAAATGATAAGGAAGAAAGATGGATATGCCTCAGCTCTATAATGAGTACCAATGTTATGGATGACTCGATCACCCCTCCCTCTGTTGTCCCTCCATCTCTCAATCTTGTCTATCCCTGTTATCGAAGAGCTCACAGGATGTGTGTTCATGTATGTTTGACTGTGAAAGAGATGGCCCGAGAGTGGGCATGTTTGTGTGTCAATGTCTTTGTGTTTATGTAGGCTATGGGTGCACCATTACACGTGTGTGTGTGTGTGTCGGTGTGTGTGTGTGTGTGGGGGGAGGGGCTCACTGGAGGGCAAATCCTGCTGACAGCACTGCCATCTGTTTGGTTGACATGCCGTGTCATTTTACAGTGCAGCTTCTTTCTTGTTCAACTTCCTGTTCTGACTGTAAATAAAGATGAAAACACTTATCTTCTTCCTGATCTCTCTTCCTTATCTTGGTAAATGACACTGCAATATCGCCAACAATTACTTCAAGTACAGTACAGTACTTTTGATGAACATCTTTAATGTATTGTATAGGAGTCAGGTGGCTGAGCGGTGAGGGAATCGGGCTAGTAATCAGAAGGTTGCTGGTTCGATTCCCGGCCATGCAAATTAAAGTTGTGTCCTTGGGCAAGGCACTTCACCCTCCTTGCCTCGGGGGAATGTCCCTGTACTTACTGTAAGTCGCTCTGGATAAGAGCGTCTGCTAAATGACTAAATGTAAATGTAGCCTATCTAGGCTGATGGCTGTGATTTCTAATTGTTTGTGGAAACAAAGCACAGCATTCAGCTCAGCACAGCTGTCCCCAGCCCCTCCCTCTCTCTCCCACACCCCTCGGCACACTACTCCAAACCAATCATCCAACATCTGTAATAATTAACACATCAAGAACAAAATTAGAGCAATGGCTTATTGTGTTCCACTTTTTCCTTCTTTTCTCGCTTGATTTTTGTTCATTAAAACTGGTTGTTTATGGTGGGAGGCCCCTGAGAGACCTGACATGACGCAGGTGTTTGTTACAGAGAGCAGGGGCCAGGCTCAGGTCTGTCCTTAGTGATGTTGGGAGGTGGAGGCTGGTTTCACAGGACGTCCTCCACTTCTTTCTTAACCCCAATTAGTTATTTTCATCACAAGCGAAGAACAGCTGGAATGCTAAATGTACCTCCTGTACACCCCCTCCCTCTTCTTCTCCCGCTCTCTGTTCTTTCTGTATTATTTCTCTCGTACTGTCTCCCTCCACTTCCCACTCTCTCCATCACTTTATTTTATTTACCTCATACAGTCATTATCTCACTCACATTTGACCCCTCCGGTCTTAAAGGCACTCAGAGCCATCAGAGCAGGGCAGTATGGGGAATCATGATCGCGGGTCTGTCAGAGGGGTCCACTGAACTTCACCTCCTGAGTCTTTGGCTAAAGAGGCCTGACTAATTCGCTGTTGAGCTGAAGATATCAGGATGTGTGTGTGTGTGTGTAATGTACGTGTGTGTGTGTTGCCATGTGCCATTGTCTCTCTTGACCATGAGTTGGATTAACGAGCCGCCTCAAATTCTTTAGCTGTCTAAACAAAGAATATGGACTGGCCTCCAGAGGCCTCTTGTTTAGGTGATGTAATCGTTGGTGTACCTGCTTGACTGTCTGAGTAGAAGTTGGAGCACATGTTCTTTGTCATTTTCTAATTGTTTCACAAGGTTATACATATTTGTTTGTGTTATATTCACCGATAGATATGTGAAAGGTACCCTGCAAAAACAGGATCCACCTTGGTCTTCTACTCCCTAACAAAGCTCTGTAGAGTGGCTCACATTCCCCATCAAACAGCGAGGCCACTGGGCTGTAAATAAGATCCAGACCCCCCCCCTCTCTTTCTCTCTTCCTTTCTTCATCCCCCGCTACCCCTCGCTCTTCCTCTGTCTCTCTGGAATCAATGGTTCCCTGCTTCCTCATTCCCTGGGCCTGTTAGTCTGTGTGCAGAACACTGTGTCAGACTGCATGGCTGACCTAACCAGTATCCAGGATAAGTTAGCGCAGGCTTGGAGGCCTGCGGGCTGGAGGAGGCTCTGTGTGGCTGGAGACTCACACACCAGTTCCTCAGCCACATGACAGGAGAAGGCACGGAGCAGAACCCATATAGATAACAATAAGGAGGGGAGGGGGATTTCATTTTCTTGTTGTAGATTTCTTGCTCGTAATGTGAATCCCTGTGAGACACCCTTGGTCTGAAAGTCAAGGACTGTGTCAGCGGTCGTCCAGCTAGCGAACACGGGCGCTCCGCACTCGGGACAGATCATTGCTGTGAAGTCCGTCCGGAGACTGCAGGTGTCTGCTTTACGCCACATCACAGCTACTCTCTGTATCAGCTGGAAGCATCAGAAGGATTTATTCCCGCACTGGTAACTAAATTCGATGGGCCTGGTTTTCTCATTACATCAATACTGTGGCGGATCAAAGCTGGCTCCTATTAGTTTTCCCTGTGGCTATAATTTGCAGATGTGGGGCACATATGTCTGGTGACGAGATGGGCGGATCTCATTCAGCTCACATGACAGCTGCTGCTGGTGAGATGAGATGGTAACGTTACCGTGCACCTCCTATCCCTGTAGGGTGTGTGAAAATATCACTAAACATACACTTCCCATATGCTGTATTGTTGCTATATATGCACTTGCACTATCCTTTGTGTACTCTCACACACACGAGAAATGAGTCACTTCTTTCCCCTGAACAGTTAAGAACCTGTAGCTATACACCATTTATGAGTTACACGACATGCATACAAGTTCAGCCAAGTGGGTTACTATTAGAAATCGTTTTGACTATATAACATAAAAACATAATAATTACTTTTTGAACAGCTCTTTTTGGGAGTCACTCATCTCTGTCGAGGCAGGCCTCAAGGGGAGGATGAGTCTGGATCCAATGTACTACTGCTCTGCCCTGAGAGCAACATTGTTCCATACACATGCCACCAGACAGAGAGTGGGGTTTATGCAAGAATTAGAAGTGATGGGGGAAATTACAAGGGGGGGGGGGGTAAAATGACTAGGAGGGGGGGGGGGGATGAGGGGGGCAAGTTAAGCGAGTAAATCAGGACTATTAAACACTTTTCATTTCCTTTAAACCACTTTACTGTGCCATAAAAAGCCGCGAAGTCATGCAATAAACATCTCTACCGCTTTAATACAGCGATAGATAATGAAATAAATGTCTTAAGAGGATTAAAAATGGCTGGCCTTGCAAATCTGTAAACAGCTATCCTCCCTCCTTTTGGTGTATTTGTCTGGGAGGTCATGTGCTGGATGTCTACCTGACAACCAGCCTGACTGCAGTCAGGTACACCTGTGCAGTTGGTCCACAGACCTTTGCAATTGCGAAGGTTACCAGCAAAAGGAGTAGAGAGGAAATTAAAGAGATTGAAAAAGGAAAGGTGGGACTTTGAATAAGTGTCTGCTAAATTTACATTTACATTTATGCGTTTAGCAGACACTTTTATCCAAAGCGACTTCCAAGAGAGAGCTTTACAAAAGAGCATAGGTCACTGATCATAACAACGAGATAGCCCCAAACATTGCGAGCAGCCAAAACATGAAGCATACATTGTGGAAAACCAAATAAGTGCCAAAGGGGAAGAACCATAAGAGCATGCAGTTAAACAAGTTACAATTGAACAACATGAAACTCCCCACAAGAGAGCAAGAGTGTACCTGTAGAAAAAACAATCAACAGTAAAATATTTCACAGCGAGTACAATAATTTGAAACCGTTACAACTAACCAACAAGAGCAACAAGTCTCCTAATACGAGTCATTGTGATCCTGGAGGAAACTAACATCAGGTCCAGCCAAGCATTCCTAAGTACCGTTGTACTCCTTGAACAAGTGCGTCTCGAGACTTTTCTTGAAGGTGGGGAGACAGTCAGTGTCCCTGATGGAGGTGGGGAGTTGATTCCACCATTGGGGGGCCAGACAGGAGAAAAGCTTGTGTTGGGACCAGGTGCTCTTGAGCGGTGGGACCACCAGACAGTTGTCAGAAGAGGACCGTAGGTGGCAGGGGGGGGTGTAAGGCTGGAGGAGAGACTTGATGTAGTCGGGTGCAGTCCCGTTCACCGCTCGGAAGGTCAGTACCAGAGTCTTGAATCTGATACGGGTCGTGATGGGAAGCCAAATTAATTACATGTAAAAATGTGGATGTAATGGAAGGGGGGGCGGAGCAGAGCAGCATCACGTGGGGATTGACTCGCCGCAAGGCGCACCTTGGCGGCGGAGGCGGTTTTCTCGCGGTGCGGAGGGATCTAAGGGTAATTTATGCCTGAGGCAAACCTCCACCGCACCCCCCCCTCCCTCCCCTCCGCCACTGAGAAAGCAAGCGAGCGTTGAGGTAGTAATTCTTGACCTGTCTGGGTCACTTTTTTTTTGCGCATGTGTGTTTGCACAATCAAGATTTACTCTGGGTGGAGGAAAAATTTGATAGAGGGCCTTTCACTCAAACTTGCAATCTAAACCCCCTGTATATCTTGCCGTGTGAATATGCCGTGTTTTCAGTACTGCTCGGTCAAGCGTTGTAGCTTTGCCATATTGTGGAATGCATGAGTGCCTTGTGTGGTTTTCATGCTCAGCAGTGAGAACGCAAATGTGTGTGTATTTGTGTGAGACAGAGTGTAGCACACATGGTTCATATAAAGCTTAGCTACTGAGACCAAGTTCCATGATGCTTCTGTACAAGTACATTTATAATCTGTGTGTGTGCTTGTGTCTGCGTGTATATGTGTGTACGTGTGTGAATGTGTTAGTGTGAGGGGGGAAGGTGGGGGCAGTTCACAGTGACAGCAGACAGTAGGGTTTGAAAGTCACATGATGAACTCTAAAAGGCCATTCGGTGATCCAGACAGCTAGGCGCTGCAGTGCTTCTCTCTGTACAGTCCTCTCTCTTGACAAGGACGATAGAGGTGTCAATCTGTATGTCTCTCCACTTGCACTGAGGGAAAGTGAACACACACCTACCGCACACACACAGCCAAACCCAAACTCGGCAGGGAGTCTCTACCACTGTGGAGCAATGTTGTTTATCTGGGTTAAACACCTATTTGGAAGTCCTGGGTAATGGGATTTGAAATTACGTTGTCTTATAGTTCAAGCTGAATGTAGATGCAAATAGTGAGGCTCGGCACTAAATATTTATAAGCAGAGATACATGTTGCTCTGATAAGGTCTTCGAAAAGTAGTTCTCATTTTTTTGAGAAACAAATCTATTTTGTACATGCTTTATATAGGCCCATTTCCTTCATTTGTTCATGTTGTTTTTCCATTCTAAGATTTGTAAAAAGTAAACCACCATAGGTAGATAAAGAATACAGAATTTTCTTGAACATTTTGGAAGTGAAAAAGTATAAATTGAACTTTTTATCTCTGTCACTAAACAGAAGTGGGTTAGGGGCCTCCTAGTTTAGCCACAACTGCACAGAAACATTGTAGTTTGGGAGGTAATAGCCCAGCAGCTGATTATGGTGTTAGAAACCAGAGCTCCAGATGGCTGTGATCCATAATACTGAAAGGCAGGAACATTTGGGTTATTTCGGCCGAGAGAGGAGGGCGCTGTGCTGCACATAGACTTCTAACTACCGTAGGGAGCTCGGCTGTGGGAGCAGTGTGCTAAAAATACAAACTTTTTTTTAAATTATACAATAAGTGCAAAGCCGTGCTCGGAGAGGAGTTTACTCTGTGAGTCTACCTTGAGTAGTCAACAAAATCTCAAATGGAGATGTGCCCTTTTGGTATGTTTCTTAAGTCTCAGCATTGGTTGAATCTTACTGAGGGACTTGTTGCACTTGTTGGTTAGTTGTAACTTGTTGGTTTCTTGTAACTGAGTTAACTAAATTATATTATTGTTGCTTGCTTTCCTACAGGTACACTCTTGCACTTTTGAGGTTCATGTTGTTTATTTTGTAACTTGTAAGTACTTGCATTTATGTTTCTTCCCATTGGCACTTGGTTGCTTATCACAATTTATGCTCATGTTTTGGCTTCCTGCAATGTTTTTTGGGCTATCTCGTTGTTTATGATCATTCACCTATGCACTTTTTGTAAAGCTCTCTCTTGGAAGTCGCTTTGGATAAAAGCGGCAGCTAATGAATACATGTAAATGTAATGAAATAATTATTTAGTCCCAATTTACAATTGATTTGTGCTTGGAGAGTACAAAACAGAATTGATAGGCTCTGACCTAACATGGGGCTTAGGTCCGAGCCAATGGCAGGGCTCTCTGACTCAGTGCTGCTATAGGTTTTTCAGCATTGCACCTACCTGTCTGCGAAGGTCGCGGGTCTTCTTGGTCATCTTGTCGATGGCGGAGTTCAAAGGGTCACCTTTCTCTTTTCTGCCAGTCTGTGTGATAGGAGAAGAGAAGATAGGGTGTTAGTTTAGCTGACTTACTCAGGTAGCACACACAGATGGAACACATCAACACACACACACTTTACATTGGGAGAACAAAAATAAATGGAACTATTTGTTTTTTCCCTTCAAATGATAGTGCCATAATGATGAAAGGCATTTCAAATATTTTAGGCTTTACATCCTCTTTACTAAGAGCAGCCCATCCATGGGGCCTTACCACAATAGCAAATTGCTACAGTAACAACCACACTAATAACCAAGCTATGCCAGACTTCTCAGGAATGAAGGGAAATAAACCAGCTGAAACAAAGTTCCTCAAGAACAAAAACATGGCCTTCCAGAGCACTGTGCTAATTGAAAAATGAAGGAACTGGTTTCAACAAACTGCACAGCACGCACTGCAGCGTGCTAAGTAGCTCATGTCAATCTAGCCCCTCTTGTGGAATGTAAGCCCTCCCCCCCCTTCATCTAGTCCCCCCATGTCATTCCTGCCTCTGTTCTTATTGCATATCCCTTCAAGTCGTTCTCTGTTTCTGTCAGAATGCTGAAAGAAAGGAAGCTAATGTGGTAACATACTGTTAGCCCCCTAACTTGGAGGAGAACTTGGAGTCTATGTCTTGATTGTGGTTGTTGTCTGGTGTAAATAGTCTGTGTCTTGCTTTGTGTTCTTGTGCTTAATTTTTTTTTTTCGTCTCTGATTCCCTATGTAAAAATGTCCTGCTTGTTTTTCTTCTGTATGTTGTACTGCTGTGGTTGTGTGCCGTTATGCTTTTAACCAGATTTTTATTCCATAGCCCCCTTCCCCTCTCCCTCAAAAAGCTTTTGCTTTTAGCCAGGCCATCTTTGTAAATAAGAATGTGTTCTTAAATGATTCTGCCTGGTTAAATAAAGGTTAAATTAAAAATTAAAAAATTAAACTGAAAGGCGTGAGGGACAGGTCGATGTGTCACTGGGTTAGCTTAGCTGCCTCACCCGCTCCTACTCCCCTGGACCTCTTAGCCAGACAGCCCATAGCTGGCTGAGTCAGTGCTCCCTAAATGACAGTATCACCCCCCCCACACACACACACACACACACACACACAAACTTGAACGCACACACTTCTGTCCATCTTACTCTCTCACTCTCTCTTTTCAGTGTTCCTGCCGTGGAGTGATGTAAGAGATGGAAGGGTCGGAGTGATGGTGGTAGGGAGGCTGAGGTACATGTTGTAGGGAGGCTGAGGTACATGTTGTAGGGAGGCTCAGGTACATGTTGTAGGGAGGCTGAGGTACATGTTGTAGGGAGGCTCAGGTACATGTTGTAGGGAGGCTGAGGTACATGTTGTAGGGAGGTTGAGGTACATGTTGTAGGGAGGCTGAGGTACATGTTGTAGGGAGGTTGAGGTACATGTTGTAGGGAGGCTGAGGTACATGTTGTAGGGAGGCTCAGGTACATGTTGTAGGGAGGCTGAGGTACATGTTGTAGGGAGGTCGAGGTACATGTTGTAGGGAGGCTGAGGTACATGTTGTAGGGAGGTCGAGGTACACGTTGTAGGGAGGTCGAGGTACATGTTGTAGGGAGGCTCAGGTACATGTTGTAGAGTAGTTGGACACTAGATGAACAGAGAGGAAAAAAGACAGTCTGTTCAGGTGGTCTGGAGCCACAAACTGCAGGTTGTGGATCAGAGTTGTGCGTAATTCACCATGGAATGCCTGTAGGGTAAAAACTGTACAGTCTACCGTGAAGGTATCAGAACTGAATTGAATTCCAGTCCATGGTGTTGAGATTTCAAAGCGGTCTCTTAATTGCCCGATAGCTTGCTGTCGTTTCGGTAGCTGACCCCTTGGAGCGAACAGGGTCCCATATGATGAAAGAAATTACCTTTTCATCTCATGCAATTTAGAGGAGCTGCTTAGAATGTAGAATGCATGCCTGTGCGTTTGTCCAGAAGTGTGCATATTGTATGAGTGTGTGTGTGGATGTGTGCGTGTGTTTGCGTGGGTGGGCCCTCTGACCAGCCTTGATGAGGGTGATTGAGTCGTGTGATCAAATGGATGGTGTCTGCCAAGCCAGGGTAAGTGGTCAAGGGACAGGGGGCACCACCTGTGCTGTCTAACGCCCTTGTGACCCACAATCAGCCATGAGGACAGAAGAAGGGCGAGACGGCGAGGACGGGGAAAAGCAAAGGAGTGATGAAGACAAGAGAACGTTGTCTCCCTCTTGATACATGATATAAGCACAATTGTAAACCGTGGATAATCATATCAACAGACTGCAGTGCAGAGTGCCGGCTGCTTTGGTATGGCGGTGCTCTGTCTAACTCAATTTATCGATGCACAGAATGAAACATGTGGTTGCTTGGCAACCCCCGACCCCCCCCTCCCGACTTACAATCAACCTACCATGTTAACATCATTATCTTATGAAGGGCAGACTTGGTGCTCACCACTACTCTGTTGGCGGGGGTCTAATCGTCTGGTATGTGACGTCATCTACACATGGGCTGTGAACAGAAGGCATTGTCACAGTGTAAAACTACGGTAGCTCATCCTTATCTGGCTGGGAAAGCCATGAAAAACCTGGTCTGGTCTCCTGCACACACGGGCACACACACCTGAACACACACTCATGCATGTCCTCGTCAGACAGACTGTCGATTATGAAAAGGCACCCTTCCTGTGGTTCCTGCGAGTGTGTGTCATCAGCCAACTATAAACTTTATTTTTTCCCATTAGCCTCGGAACGACCTCCAACCACATGGAGGGGCAAGTTCTGTGTCTTAAGAGTGTTAACACTCATCTTCAACTCCCCCGGCTGTCAAGAGACATCAAATATAATGTCTTGAGGGACTTCTTTGTCCGCAGGGTGCAATCTGCCGGGCCTAGGTGTTGAACTCTGGGTAATGTAGTTGAACTCGCCCAGTTTGTGAAAAAGGAAAAATGTACATTCCTGTACCAGAAGAATGGGGCACACCAAAAAATACAATCCCCAAATAAAATCTCTAAATACCACAAATATTTGGTAACCAAATTCAATAATTAAATAAAGACACACAGTGGCACTTGTTAGGTAGTACAGTGAAAGGCTGGTCGCATATCTAGCCAGTGTGTCACGGTGGCAGCTGTCTACAGCACATAGTACTGCCATTTCCCCATAGTACTGCCAGTCTCACACATGCAGTCAGTACACGAGTGTGCAAGATGTCTACATCCGGTCTTTGGAGTGACAGCTAACCCGCCCTGCTGTCCCTCCGCCTCACACAGAGGCCCTCTGGGCTCCGGGGTGTCGATAAGGGGCCGGACATATGTCTCAATAGAACCTCTCTCCCGTGGGGCCACGGGTGCGTACACACGTGATGGGGATCGGTGGAGCCGAAGTGACGCTGTACCGGGGGCTGTCGTTACGACGGATCTCAACCCCTGTTCCGGATAAAGCATGGCGGCCGTGCCTCTGGCCAAGGCACCCGACTGCATGGGTTTCCATATAGACGTTATGACATTAGGAATGAATTGTTAGTCTTCCGCCCCCGCGGTCTGGCTGTGTGTGTGTGTGTTGTAACAGTAATAAAGCACTGCATATGTTGGCGCGCAGGGCGATGCACCAAACCGAGCGGAGAGGCTCACAAACGGGACAGATACGCCTGGGCAAGAGGCCCACATTCATCTAGGCAAGCCCAGCCATCACATCAGGCCGGCAGGTGTGTGAGGCTGGTGGGGTGTGTCTGTGTGCGTGTGTGCGTGTGTGTGTGTGTGAGACGGAGGTGACAGTAGATTAATCAGTGTTTGCGCTGTACTCCATGCTCGGTCTGAGAGAGAGCGGATCCTCTTGCACCGGGGGGACGAGGGGAGATGGTGTCCACCGAGGGATTTCCACCGAGGACTGACACTCACACACACTCACACACACACACACACACACACACACTCACACACTCACACTCACACTCACACACTCACACACACACCGCAGAGTCTTAACGCCGGACCAGACTACATTAGTCATGGGGCTGCCTGCAGAGCAACATGCTAATGTGTCATTTAAGAGCCAGAGGGAGGGTGCAGGATTAAAGAGGCCTCGCCAAAATGAAAAAGCAGACCGAGTGAGAGGACTTGAGAGGGCTCCTCAGATTCACTACTCTTCTTAAACCGAGAACCACTTCTCAAAATACACAGCCTGACATAGAAAAAGGCCCAGGGTCAAAAAATCACTTTGCCCTTCACTTTTTACACAATGCCGACTAGTATGAGGTCATCCTAATTCCACTGTGTATAAACAGCAAAAATCCCATTTGAACATTATTTTATTTAACCAATAATCACATTGGCCTGTATCCCCAAGCTCCCAAATATGTGTTAAGCAGATTGAATTAAGTCTGATTGAGCGGCCTGGATTCTTCAAGGACACAAAAACCCATCTCACTGCCACACCTGGACAATTATTGAAAATTAATAGGATAAAATAAGTACCAGAAAATGAATGAGGTGCATTTCCTTTGTGGCTCAGAGTTAACACTTCTCACCTGCAGACCACCACCCAACGGGTTCAATATTTCTAATTAAATAAAATCTGTACCATCATACTATATGTATACAAATGATATAGTGTAGCTACATTGTTTATCGTCATATCTACATTATAAATAGTATTAAATCATAGAAGGCCATTTATTTTGTAGTTATGTCCTTTGCCCCCTCCCCCACATACACGCGCAGGCCTGCAGGAATTAATGTCAGGCTGCTGGTGTTTAAAAGGATAAAAAAATGATAAATTAAAACTTATGCACGCATGAATGTCCACCCACTCTGTCAACAGTGGGCCCTGCCAATGAATCATAGGTTAAAGCCTGTTAGAGTGAGGCCCACATGGCAGCCGTGTGTGTGTGTCTGTTTACTATATGTCTGTGTGTGTGTGTGTGTCTGTGTGTGTGTGTGTGTGTGTGTGTGTGAACCTGTAGGCCAATAATAAATGAGTGATTTTTGTTCAACTTTAAAACTTTACTTTGTAAAGTCCAAACTACTGATTTGTGTGGGCCCTCATGAATCCCCTGTCCACACAGCTATTACATAACTCAACAGCACAGTGGGGACACCACATGTCATGATGTGATGATTTGTGGCACAGCATATGGCATAATGGAATACACATGTTGGGCTTTGGGGACACATCCCATTTATCAAATATTACTGTCCATTTCTATTTATTTGTATTTCTTGTGCTGGTTGTAATTCTCTTAAGTCCTAGGGTGTGTGTGTGTGAGAGAGAGAGTTAGAGAGAAAGAGGGAGGTAGGGAGGGGGGGAGTGAAAGACAAAGACAAAGCAGAGGAGAGCATCAACGCATACCACCCCTCCCCTAAAACTATTCCTTAATAAGGCTTTTGGTTCACTGTCTAAGACTAGATTGCCTAAGTGCATTGTAGGATGTCTGGTCTAATAAGGAGATGAAGGGGGACACGTGGGACAGAGGGAAAAAGGAAGAGAGGGAGAAAGATAGAGGAAGAAAAGACATTTTTCCTCACAAAAGTTATTTTTGTATCCCTCTATTGCTCCGTGGCTCACTGTGTTAAATTATATCAATTTAGGCACTTGATTAAGAGGTAACGAGATGCAGAATTACTGTCCTGTTTGGTTAACCTGACTGTCTTAGAGCTGAGGTGGGGAGGGAGAGAGACAAAGAGAGAAAGAGAGAGATAGAGTGAAAGAGATAAACAGAGAAGAGAGAGCAGCCATGTTGGAGACCAGTAGATAATGGATAGCCAATTGCCAGATGCTCATTAAGATAAGTTCAGCTCCCCTAGTAGGAGCGGGAAATGAGACAATCTGACTTGTTCTCATTAAGTGGAAGCTACTAGCTGGTGGAGTCACGGCGACGGCTATCTGCCAGCTTGATTACAGGATAGAGACACAGAAAACACACTGAAAGGAGAGAATGTGACAGAGAGAGAGGTTACGTCGAATGTGCTGATAATGAAAGAGACAATGGTTCCTCGGTGCCGTTGTGTGCGTGTGTGTGTGTGCTCAGCCTTGATGAGGGTGATTAAATAAGGGTCATGGGTCAGGGACCCACTGGACTGCTGCTACTTAGCCTTCACACACATCCTCAGCACTGCCACTGGAGGTAAGCTAACCAAGCAGCCTGTTTAGAAGGGGGGGGAGGGAGAAGAGGGAGGGGGCAAAGAGAGGAAAAAGGGAAGGTTGAGGAGAAAAGGAAACCATCCTGCAGCAGTAGCTCAGTCTAGCTGGAGCAACGCAGCCTGTAGACTACCTGCACTGAATGGCAAGCAGGGAGGGATAGAGGGAGGCAGGGACAGAGGGAGGGAGGGAGGCAGGGAGAGGTGGGTAGAGAGAGAACAACGTGAGAGGGGTGAGAACGTGTATGGGGAGGGATGGATAGAGAAAAATGAAAGAGGGATGGAAGGTTCCTGACACGACTGACACACTCCGTTTAAACTGAAGAGCCAAGAGATATCTATTTATCAAACACAGCAACCGGCTATTTTGAACACTGATACATGCTCTAGTGTGTGTGTGTGTGTGTGTATCCTGGAGAAAGAAAGTGTTACACGCACTACTCATGGACACAAAGTGCAGACAAAACAAAAACAACTGGAGGGAAGAATTATATGAAGCACTTAAGAAACAAAATGTGTTCAGGTTTGTTTTGCCTGTGCTTGAAGAACACACACTGGACCTACAAGAGTGTACTAGTGCATGTGGGTATCCATACATGTGTCAGACTCACACACACACACACACACACACACTGACCAGTCAATAGTAAAAAAAAAAAAAAAAAAACAACAACAAAAAAAAACGTTCTGAACTGGCGGGACGTAATCATATTTCATCATCTCATTCTCTTGCATGTGTTCTTTCATTGCATCCCGTGTGATGGATCAGCAGGAGTATGTGCTGTCTGGAGGCAGTGAGGGATCTCAGCCCGCCATCCCAGGGGCACATGGGAAATATCAGTCCCTGCCGTGCGTCAGACAAATGGTATTCGACTCCTGCCATCAGTCTGTCACCAACACCTGACCCTGCTATAGGCAGGGGGTTAGAAGTCATGACACACACACACATCTACAGTGTGTGGAAATGTACTGTACTGTATTTAAGTGTGGTTTCATTTAGTACAAACTCACACTCTGAACAGAAAGCTTGGTGGTATACATCCATGTCAGCCCTTCTCTGAACCACCATCAGTACAAGGGGTGAGGAGGAACGAGGAGGGGTGTAGGAAAGGAGACAGCACTGTTATCCTCCAGCTCCAAACCACAGGTCCCCTCTCCCTTCCCCCCCCCCCCCCTCCTCACCTACCCCCGTCTCCAGGTGTGGCTCTCCCACACCCCAGCCCCCCCACCCCTCCCTTGGAGCACACTCCAGTTAACCCCGCTCCCCCCGGCAGAGCTACACGACACTAGTGCTCCTGCAAGATGAAACCTTGACCAGCTGGCAGCCAAGCCCCAGAAGAGAATAGATATATTTTTCAGCCCCCATCCCAAATTGTCACATATCGTGTGTGTTTGTGTGTGTATAATTTGTACATCGATCTCTCCCATCAACAGAGAGGTTTCCGGAAACCCTCTCTCTGCTTGTGAAGTGAGGTGTTTTGCAGAAAAGCGCAATTATGCTGCTGAGAAAAATGGCTTTGCACCATCTTCTGGGGGCAAACACACACAAGCACACACATTCTTCCTGACAAACAAATTAAACGTTTTGCAACACCTCCACTGGGTGAAGCAAACAGCAGCATAGCATATGACACACTCAAAAGCCAACCTTGGATTTCCATACAAGTCACTGGGGATTGGCATGACAACCTCAGGCCTCTATTACCAGATTTAAGAAAAATTTAGGGAATGGTGTTTGTGTGTGTGTTTGGGTGAGTGAAGGGGCGGCGGGGGGGCATGGAACACGATAAGCGTGTCTTTTTGAAATCCGAGGTACGACTCAACCTGTTGTTTGGGGAGGGTTGATAGCATGTAGGCAGTAGGGGATTAGGATGGCGAACGAGGGAGGGGAGAGGGAGAAGAGAGCGCTGTACTGAGCCTCGGAACACTGTCCAACCAGGGCAAAGCGGACGGCACGGTATGCTAACCAGAGAGAGACAGACAGAGAGAGGAACAGGAAAACAGAGGAACAGAGAGATAGAGAGACAGACAGAGAGAGGAACAGGAAAACAGAGGAACAGAGAGATAGAGAGACAGACAGAGAGAGGAACAGGAAAACAGAGGAACAGAGAGATAGAGAGACAGACAGAGAGAGGAACAGGAAAACAGAGGAACAGAGAGATAGAGAGACAGACAGAGAGAGGAACAGGAAAACAGAGGAACAGAGAGATAGAGAGACAGAGAGAGGAACAGGAAAACAGAGGAACAGAGAGATAGAGAGACAGGGAAAGAAAGGCAGAGATAAAGCAGAGGCACGCTCGTGTCACAACGCTAGCGTGCCGTGGCTTCCGGGCAACAACACAACCTAAACGAACACATACAGTATCTACAGTGGACCAGCCAACCTACTTCCTGTGCCATCAGTCAGAACCGGTGGGGATTGGGGAGGGGGTGAGGGGGATGCTTAGCCAGACACAGCTGGAACCAGTCCGCCTCCCTTTCATCCTGCTAGGTCCTGCTAGCAGGGGCTGAAACTGCTCCCCCGCCATGGAGATAAATGTGTAATGTTGAGCAGCACGATCCCAGGCACTGCACATTATCTGTACAAAATTTCACAATATAGGTTTTCTTCAGCACACTTTATCTAAAGCGACATACAAATGCATGTGGAAAGTACAGAGGAAGATAGAAGATCAGAACAAATCTAAAATTCTGTCTTGGCCCCTGGCATGTCGAATCCCCTTAGCCTGGTGCATTTCAACTAGATCGGAAAAACAACATCTCAAGCAATGCCACATTAGTGAAGGGTGATGAATGGAACAAGGTGTGCTACGTACTCATATGATGTATAAAATGACACGGAAAATGTTCGGTACTCCTGAATAAGGTCCTAACCATGATCCCTCAACCAGATGTTTGTGTATGCGCACAAAGGAAATAGGAAACAGTTTAGTGATGGATGCTATTAGTACCGCAGCACATACAAATAGGCTTATTTGCCTAGGTTCATCAGGGCGCCATATTAGCTGCCTAACACGTCCGGCTGCCTCTGTCAGCCAAACAGCTGCTCTGCCACTCTCTAACCAGCAGGTAAGGGTCCTCTGGAGAACCCAAGGTGGGGGAGGGGGGTCAGGGGTGGCCCCCCCAGCCCGCCAAAGAGCCTGCTTCACTTACTGGGCCTCTGACAGGGTCGTGGCTCCTCTCCGGGAGACACCCGTCTTAATTACCTCACGAGTCCTCAGGGATGTGCAGAGGCAGGAGAGTCTGAGGCTGGGGCTGATAGAGCTGAACCGTGCGCCTGGAAATGCCCGTAGACATGAGTGATGCCACAGGGTTAATCAAGTCTGCTAATTAGTCGTCTGCTGATGGTGATGCTACTGATAGCGTGAGACCTAAGCCTTGCTCACGTTAAGTCGAAGCAGTGATCAAAACTTAACTAGCTGAATCCGTTACTGTTCAAGAGGTTGATTATTTTGCCAATGTTTATGACTGTAGCCTAGAGGAGGGCCAGCGAAGACCCCAGCAAAGATTTTGGGGATATCTGAGGTGTCTAGCACCTGGTGAATAATGCTAATTCCGACAGTTTACTGTCTGAGGAAAAAGCAGAGCGCTAAAGCAGAGAGCAGCTGCAGCCTACTTCAGTCAAAGAGAGGAGTCATAATTGACTTTGATTGGCCTCTGAACAAGAGCGAGAAATGGAGTGCATAGTTAATCATTCAAGGAAAGTGTAAGGTGGATCATTGTTTAGCACAGGGAGGGAAGGAGGGATCAGGGACTGGAGATGGAGACAGAGAGACAGCCAAGCAGACAAGAGATACACTTCACTTCAACTGTGAAACCACTGGCCTTGGAACCATGGAATACAACAACATAATTCTTCTTTTTTTTGTGTGTGGATGTTCTCAGTTTCACTTTATGGAGTAGAACTTACGTTCTTTTTAAGTCAAAGGAAAGGCGTACAATTTGGTTTTTTTGGGGGGAGCTGCTTTT